>NC_061114.1:33799897-33934348 GCF_002878395.1 Capsicum annuum
TATATCCCAACATGTTTAATCTTAATTTCTAAAAATCCCAACTTTTTTCAAAATATCTTAAAATCTCAACATTTCACCTCTATGATACAAGTTATTTTTTTTTTAGATACATATTTCAGATACATATTTTAATCCAATAAGTAATCACGTCTTAAGGTATGTGATTGACAACTTCACATAAAATCTTTATTAGAGTCAACTAATAAAGGTAAAAAGCAAAATCAAATTCCATAATTAGTGGGAATCATCCCTTTATTAATACACATTGTGTAAATATAAAGAGTCTTTTAAAAAAAAATTTGAAATTGAAAATTGCTTCATTCTTCTTGTTCAGACAAAGCATACATTTTTTTGTTATTTTGATTTGTTAATTTCGTTTGTTTGATATGAATATTTTAATGCTTTTACGGCATTTCGGTGTTTGAAATTGAAAAATCTTAATTCTTCTAGTTCAGACAAAACATATCAATTTTTTTTATTTGTTGATTTCGTTTGTTTAATATGAATATTTCTGTGCTTTTACGTTATTTCGGTGTTTGGGTTAACGAAATTGAGTATGTTGGTTATAAGAGTGATGGAATTGTGGTCAATGAACATATTACTTATGAAAAAGTGATTTCTACAATTGCGGTAAAACTTGAAATCGACGAAGCAATGAAAAAAATAGAAGTTCGTTATATTGTTGAAGGTAATGCTTGTCCGTTGTTCATGTTTTTTTTTTCTTCAATTAATATGGCAAAAGATCTGACAAGAAAAGGTATGTTCATGTTTTTTTTTTGCAGGCGTTGTTAATTTTGTGTATGTTAATTTAAATTTGTATTCAATGTTTGGGAGATGATTTTTACAGATTGTGTTTGTATTTTTATGTTATTTACGTCGAAATATATTTTCTTCTGAAAATGATACAGTTTGCTAATTTTGTATCTCAATTTATAAAGGTTTGGTTAATTATATTTGTTATTGTGTGTTAGTTTCACATATATATCAGAAATGTTGTTAATTTACTAGATACATGTTGAGCAAGTTACATGCAGAGATACATTTTCTTTTGAAAATGACACATTGTGCTCATGTCGTATGTCAGTTTAGGGAGTTTTTAATTTTGTTTCCTGTTGTGTTTTATTTTTGCATATAAATCAGAAATGTCCCTGATACATATAAACGTCGTAGATACATGTTGTAAAATTTATAGCAACATGTTCTACAAGTATTCAATGATGTTAATGAATGTAGAAATCATTTTTTTCCATATTTATTAAGATAAATTATTTGAACATTTGTTTTGATTGATTCAGCTATGTCCTACAATGCCGTACGGAGGGTTGTGTTTGGATCTTTCAAGCGTCATATCGTCCGGGGAAAAAACTATTTAGAGTATGATTTATCCAAGATGTTCGTACATGACCATTGAAAGACTGCATTTTTATGCAACTTCAAGCTAAAGTTGGGTTTGTTAGTGATTTTGCACAATTTGTTTTAATGGTAAAATATAATTGTATCATGTAGGTCATGAGTTTTAATATAATGTGTTAGTCAGGTTGAAGGCAAACATGCATTCTGAGTGAACAAAAATGGTTAATGATACATAATAATGTAATGTTTTGTTATTTTCAATTATTATATAGTAAAATATGTATTTTATTAACTACATACATTTAATTTAGTAAGATATTTTTCAGTTAATTTTTTAGATACAAAATTTTTTAGCTACAAGTTTAAATATTCACTTCTATAATATAATATGTCATTAGTTTTTTGATATTGTCTTAAATATGTTATATTGTACGACTTTTGAAATATGTCATCATCACACATGTTATAAATAGATACTTACAAGACAACATTCTATAATAGTTAGATACATACCTATTAAATATGTTTAAATATTCACTTCCATAATATAACAGAAAAGACTCAAAAGTACCCCTGAAGTATTTAAAATAGCTCAAAAATATCATTTGTTAGATTTTTGGCTCAAAACTATCCCTCCGTTAAATATTTGGTTCAAAAATACCTCTCCCTCTAACATAATTTGAAAAAGGATCAAAAATCCCTAAACTATTTGAAATGGATTAAAAATACCTCTCGTTAGCTTTTTGGCTCAAATATACCCCTGTTATTCCATAATTATTTAAAAAATAAAAATAAAAATAGATTATTAAAAAGAAAATTATAAAATAAATTTAAAAATAAAAATAAAAAATATTATTGAGGATCTAAATTATTAAAAAATAAAAAATATTTATTAAAAAGAAATTATAAATTTTTTTTGAAAAATGAAAAAAATATGGCATTGAGGATCCAAATTATTAAAAAGTAATTATAAAATTATTTTAAAAATAAAAATAAAAAATTAATTAATAAAAAGAATTATAAAATTTTAAAAAATAAAATTAAAAAATTGCATTGAGTATAAAAATTATTAAAAAATAATTATAAACTTATTTAAAAAATAAAAATAAAAATAATTATTTTTATTTTTAAATTTTATTTTTTAAATAAGTTTATTTTTATTCATTTTTTAATAAAATTATAATTTTTTTAATAATTAGTTTTTTATTTTTATTTTTTAAATAAATTTTGAATAAGAGAGGTATTTTTGAGCCAAAAAACTAACGAGGATTTTTTTTTGATCCATTTCAGATAGTTTAGGGGTATTTTTGATCCTTTTCCTAATTCTGTTAGAGGGTGGGGTATTTTTGAGCAAAATATTTAACAAAGGGGTATTTTTTATCCAAAAATCTAACGAGGGGTATTTTTGAGCTATTTCAAATAGTTCAGGGGTATTTTTGAGTTTTTTTTCCAATAATATAATATAATATGTCATTATTTTTTAAATTTCAGAGTCTTAAATATGTTATATTGTACGACTTTTGAAATATGTAGTGTGACTATAAAAGCATGTCATTAAGAAAAGGAGAAATTTAAATTAAGTTATTTTCAAAATTATAAAATTATCATTCTATCTTGAATGGACTAAAAAAGAAACATTACCATATAAATTGATGCAGGAGTAAACAATCAGTTACTCTAGTTACCATATAAACTTGTATCTTTTGTAAACAGTTGTACAAGATACAAGTTAACATAATATGTATCTATGAAGTCATAACTTGTACCTGTTATAATATAATTTTCAGTCAATTTTAAACACCAATAGATACATATCAAAGTATTAACAACAACTCATAGATATAAGACAACATAATATGTATCTAATGATAAGAAACTTATATGTTTACGTAAGTACCAGATACAAGTTAATACAACATGTATCTATTAAGTAATAACTTGTATATTGTACAATAAGACTTTTAATAAAAATTAAACATAAATAGATACTTATCAAAGCATTAAGAACAACTCAAATATACAAGTCAACATAACATGTATCAATTAAAAACTTATATCTTTTGTTAACAGTTGTACACGATACAAGTTAACATAATATGTATATATGAATTATTTACTTGTATATCGTATAATAATACTGTACAGAAGGTAAGTCAAAATCATAACAGCCAATTTTTCAATGTCAGTTGTTTGTTTTCTTTTCCGTGAAGAGGCCATTGAATCATACATACGTATGCATCGTTCCTTTAAAGCAATAACTGCCAATAACCAGTGAAAGGTGCCATCACATGTAATTAGGACAAATACGTCATGAACCATATACCAAGGCTGACCTGCACACATACTCAATCTTTTGATGGTGTTAATCAGTGTCTTCTCCATATCAGCAACCTCATCAGTCCTGGCAGATGCATCTTGAGTTAATACAACATATATATATATGTATATATATTAAGTAATAACTTGTATGTTGTACAATAAAACTTTCAGTAAAATTTAAACATAAATAGATACTTATAAAAGCATTAAGAACAACTCAAAGATACAATTCAACATAACATGTATCTATTAATAAAACTTGTATACTTTGCTAATAGTTGTACTAGATACAAGTTAATATAACATGTATCTATGAAGACATAACTTGTATCTCTTATAATATAATTTCCTGTCAAGTTTAAACACCAATAGATACATATCAAAGCATTAACAACAACTCTAACATAACAAGACAACTTTTTACATGTATCTAATGACAAGAAAGTTGTATCATTTGTTATATTAATTACAATAATATACAATAAAAACAAACACTCTAAATACTCTTATAACAACATACTTTAGATATAAGTTAATACAACATGTATGTATGTAGGTATTAACTTGTATCTTTTGTTATATGACTTTCAATAACGTTTAAACAATACTAGATACATTTCAATAAATTAACAATAAGTACCTGATACAATAATACAATATGTATCTTTTAAGTAATAACTTGTATCTCTTACAATAAAATTTTAGTAAAATTTAAACATAAATAGATACTTATTAAAGAATTAAGAACAACTCAATGATACAAGCCAACCTAACATGTATCAATTAAAAAGGATGTTTCTTTTGTTAACAGTTGAACCAGATACAAGTTAACATAACATGTATCGATGAAGTCATAACTTGTATCTTTTATAATATAATTTTCAGTTAGGTTTAAATACCAATAGATACATATCAAAGCATTAACAACAAGTCATAGATACAAGTCAACATAACATGTATCTAATGACAGATACAAGATAAGATAACATGTATCTATGAAGTCATATCTTGTGTCTTTTATAATATAATTTTCAGTCAAGTTTAAACACCAATAGATACATATCAAAGCAATAACAACTCACAGATACAAGACAACATAACATGTATCTAATGACAAGAAACTACAAATAATTTTTTTGAAAAATAAAAACGTAAAAAGGAATTAAATAAGCTTGAATTTTTTGAATCAGATGGAGAAGATAGATAGAAAATGTCCGGCTTTTGCGTTGGATTTTACGCCGGATTTTGCTCCTTTCAAAGATGAGATGTGGTCTCTTTTTGGTAAAAAGGGGCTTTTTAAATGAAGGGTTAACTTGTATCATGAAATTAGTAAAATATATGAAATATTGAGATTTAAGATATTTTTAAGAAGTGGGGGGGGGGGGGGGGGGGATTTTTAGAAGATTAGATACTTGTGGTTTTAGGTAATTTTTGCATGATAGAATGTTGAGAGATTTGAAGATCCTGCAACGGAAAACAGCATCTTGGAATCAGTTGAAAACACCACCAAAATGGGAGACAACAAACATCTAATCTTTTAAAACTTTTACAATGTCAAAAAGAACAAAACAAAAAAAATAATGAGAAAGATAACAAGAATAAATAGATGCAATAAGTAAACTATAAAATGTATTATTATTCAAACGGACAAAATTAAACATCACCAACGAACAAAATCTGTGTGAAACAAAAAGAATCATCTCAGAAATCTAGCCAGTAAAGAAACAATGAAAAATCAAAGAAAATTTACTTTGCACATGAAAGACACAACCCAAAAGTCACTCCCTTTGTTACATGAAACCCCCTATATAGAAACACAAGACATTTACTTCAAAAAGAAGAACAAAAAAATACCATTTCAAGAATCATGTTTTACCAAAAGTTTGGGATAAAAATAAAAAACCCCACATAGAAGAAAGAGCACACAAATCAATAAAGCAGAACTAAAGCCACCATAATAATGTGAGCATCAAGAAAATGAGTTGTGTGTAGCAGCTGAGGAGAAAGAAAAAAAAAGTACTGTAGTACAAACTACAAAGAAAATGCAGAATTTTTGAAATTAGATGAAGAAGATAGATAGAAATTGACCAGCTTTTTTGCCTGATTTTGCGCCGGATTTTCTGGATGAGATGTGGAGTCTTTTTGGTAAAAAAAGGCTTTATGGATGAAGGATTAACTTGTATCTAAAAATAGTAAAAAGAATGAAATTTTGGGGTTTATGTAATTTTTAAGAAGTGGGGGGATTTTTTGAAGATTAGATACTTATGTTGTGGTTTTAGGTAATTTTTGCTTTAAATTATATAATCAACCCAACCCCTTTTACAAATACCCAGCAGCCTAGGCCCACTTCAACACCCCAATCCGGTTCTATCACTCTTATCTTTCCTCCTTAACCCCAACACCAGTGTACAAATGACAACAACAATGTACAACAATATTTCCTACAACTTCAACAACGAACAAAAACCAAAACACACCAACCCAGCAATACCTCAACCTCAATTTTCTCTCAATCCTCTCGTCTCTTCATGCCAAATTGCGTGCAAGGCATAAGATATTCATACAAGTTCCATGAAATTAATATCCAACTCTTATCTTTTTTCCAATTTGAATTTCACATATTCGTACAAGATTGTACGATTCCACCTCACCTAATCTTATTCTTAGTTCAAAATTTTAATTTTTTCTTTCAAAAATACCCAAATTGTCCTCAAATTTCCTAGTTCTCAGATCATTGTTTCCTTTGGAGTCTTATTTCAAAAATCTCAATAAATAGCTTAATATTCCTAATGTGAAGAGGTCGGAGGATGAAATAGCGAAGAACCCCAAAGATAAGGGATTTTCGCTTAAAGAAGTGGATTTCGGTGTCAAAAAATTAGATAAGACTCATTTGATCTTGGATTTCTAGACTAAGAATTCGAGTTCATTACGGTGATGGCAAGAATTTTTCAATGAAGCTCGTGAGTCTGGTTTGCTTCTCTAAAAAAGATAAACATTCCTTTTCCTTTTAGTTTGTTGTTCTTCTTTATCTTCTTCTTCGTATTAGTATTTCTATAATCGTAATTGTAGTTATGGTGGAATTATTTGCTGTAGAATCCTTGAAGGCTATAGAGTTCCTTTTGTGCAGTAAATGATGTTTGTTCATTTGAGCTCAATTATTGATTGTGTAACTCTGTATTCCTTATTTCATTTTTTCAACCTACTATATCATCTTAATTTTTTGCTTGTTAAATCCTCAGCAAATTATTTTGCACTCATATGTTGTGGTCTGATTCGATATCTTCTTTATTCTCATATTTTATGCTTTGGTGTTGAGTTATCATCTCAACATAAGTGTTGCTTTAAATTCTTTTTTAGCTTTGATTTTAATTCTATGTTGTTGGCTGTGTTTAGTTCACTATTTTGGTTTGATGAGGGCTGCTTTCTTGATCCTCCTTAACCTACAAGGTCAATTGAAATAGTAGGTGTTTGTCCATGGTAAGGCATCAGTCCCGGGAATCTCGAAAGATCATCTTGACTCTCAAAAATTCATTTTGATTTTACTAAGAAAGGATGAGGAAGAGATTGCAGTATATCATTATATTTTCTTTGTGAAATCTGATATTGATAGTCATGTGGAATGTTCTTTAATTATCTTGTCTCGGGGCTATTGCTGAAACTATTTCTATTGAAATCTAGAATAAGATTATCTTGTTGTTTTTAGTAATATCTCTCCCTCTCAAAGTATGCCTTGCAAAATGATTCTTTTTGTGTTACTGTGCGATTCAATGTGAACTGATTGTGACAAACAACATGGGAAATAAGTCCAAAAGGAGCGAAAATGAGGGAAGAAAGCTGATAGACGAAGTTGCAAGCTAATATAACTTACGTATATAACCAAAAACATTAAAAAGAGAAGATGATATATAGCTGGTATACAATTGAAAAGGAGCTGAAAAAAGGGGCCCAAAAGCCTGCCAAGTTTGAAATAGGCCAAACAGGGGCCCAATACTTATCTTTTTTCCTTTAGTTTATTTGCAAATTCCTATTTGAATGCTTGTTGTAATGAACTCTTAAATTTTGGTTAAATCAAATTAAATTTCCTTTTGAATTGTTATTTATATTTTCTCTTTGTATTTTTCTTTATAATCCGTTACGTAGATTAAATTCTTGGGTTAATAAAGCAAGTCTTTTTATATTTTTTTTGTTTTAGAACAAGCATTTGAAAATAAAAAATGACATTCTATTTTGTTCATGGGCTAAGCTTATTTAACTTGTAGAAAATTCTCCTCAATGTAAAAATAAGTTTTCTTATAAAAATCAAACCCCTTTATAATTGCCCAAATTTTCTTTACTTGTTTATGTTCTTTCTTTTTGAATATAGTTTGTTTTTCTTAAATTCATAAAAGAATTGAACTTAGTTAACCTTTCTTTTGAGGGATTTTTTTCGTAATTTAAATAAGAAATTTTTTCACTTGAATAGAATAGATGTCATATTTGCAAATGATTTCGTTCAATATGTTATAAAGAAGCCCACATTTTAAAAATTAATCATTTCTTTGCAATCAATCAAATCATCTTTTGGTCAACTATTTTTTAAGGGACGTGCTTGAGTGCTGTAAAAATCTTCTCAAGGTGTTACCTGAATCTTTACCCATTTTATCTAATATTAAGGATTTGTTTCTGCTCTTAAGTTTTAAAAATATTTTTAATTTTTCTTGATATTTTCTCAAAAAATTCAGTGGCGACTATGTATTTCCTTAAATTGTGTCAAAATTTTCTTAAAAGTTTTGAAATAGTTTAAGAAATCGAGAATCAATGTTTTTCAATTCTTCAAACCTAAATAAGGGATAAAACAAAAATGACGACTCTATTGGAGAATTTGTTAAGATTTTAACCAAAATTAGATTGTTTTGACTAATTTACTTGCCTTTACTTGATTAAATATGGCAGTTTGATAGTATCTTGTGATTATATCTGCTATTTGTATTAATGACATACTTTCTCATTTGGTATAAACTGTTTGGGGTTTTACGGTTGTCACGGCCCCAATTGATCAATTTCAAATAAAAGTGTCGGAAATACAACAGTTTATTGGCACATTAGGTGCCCAATGAATGTTTGTATTTTCAAACCCAAGTTGTCTACTTGGGAACCTGGTTAAAGCCATTCTAAATACCTACGATAGAGCAAAACCAAAACACATCTTAGGCATGAACCTAGGACGACCTTATAACTGAGGAGATATCATGCCCATTAGAAAACCTACCTGGTGTCTATTGACAATGAGTCAGTCATAGACGAAATATGCTTATATGTGATGGAAGCATATGTCATTAACCTAATCCATTATCATTCGGGGCCGGGGGAAAAACTGACCTTATTTTCTTTTGTATAGGTATAGATCAGACAATTCTCATAAGAATATTTAGGATAACGTTCAAGTCAGAGGATTACTTCAAAGATTGTTGGATACGAGTACAAAAGTCAAGAAAAACCCCATAACATATATGAAAGTTACAATTGTGGAAAATCACTTGATTACAAACAGATATCGCAAATGACATGAGGTGGAAAAAGCCAAAAAGTCAAAGACCAATGAAGAATCGTCTAGACACTAGTGTTTTCTATTTTATCCCTTGCGTGGGATTGTATTTCTCTCATGTTATTTTTTCTTTTCCTAAAAATTGTATCCCTTATTTGCTACTTTGTAGGTATTTATGTGTGTTTTTATTTTTATCTCTTATGTGGGGATGTTTTTCTCACATTTTTATCTCTTTTTTCCCAACTATTGTATTCCTCTCTTTCTACTTTGTAGGCATCTATGATTTTTTAGATATTTATGAAAATATTTTTTGAGGATAATGAAATAGTTTTAAAAGGCATATACTTCCTTCAAACTCGGTAGGCCAACCCTTGGCTCAAAAAGGTCCCCAATTAGGCTGAACGTTTGTTACAATATGCTTGTGTGATATAACTGTTTTATGTTCTTATAAGTGTTTTGTTGATTCGAATCAAAGGTGAATTGAAACAATCCTATTTTTCATAGATCACTTCTAAGCAAAAATATATGCCCATTATACAAACGTTCGACCAAACATACTCCAAGTCTCTAAGAGAAGTCCGCAATCATTCCAGCTCTTCCAAGTCTCTCAAAAAAGTCCTCAATCATTCTGAAAAATCTGTAAAATGATTCATACCATTTCAGAAAAATTGACTATGGACCAAGAAGAATTTATTGTAGGAAGGACCAAACAAAACAATAGGAGAATTGCTCAAGCGAAGAGGCAATTCGTGGAGTTAGACCAAATAGAGGACACTCTAAAGGTGGATAATAAGAAAGTGGCTAAGAAGATTGTTGTGGCCCAAAGAAAGATCACGAAAAGTCAACCTATTGATTGAACAAGAAGATGATGTTGCCATTGTAAGAAATAGGGAATTGGAAGAACAAACCGCCCTAACAAAAAAAAAAGAACAGTATGTTCGACCAGATGTTGAGAAAAAGAAAGGAAATACCAAAAAGAGACCTTGCTAGGGAGATCAAAAAATGAGCCATGGAATTTAAAATAGCCGCTGAGATAATTGGAAACATGATAAGAGAAAACCAATGAAAAAATCAAAGATTCTATCCTTGAGCAAGAAGAAATATCAATGACACTTGAAGAACTCATGAATGAAATGAAAGAATGGTCAGAAGTCACAGACAAGACATTCCTGCCTTCAAGGTTCAGTCAAGGAGATGAACATATGACACTCAAAGCAAGTGCAAGGAACCACATGAGAGAATTGAAAATTATGAAAGTCTCAGAGATTTATTAAATATTACAGGCTACGAGAACCTTATGCTTGTTTAAGACTCAAGGTCCACTATGTGATCCCATGAATGAGTACAAAAGATGTGCTTATCATTTGCTTCAGAAAGGCCATATCGCAGATAAATATCGTATGTTGAATGCAAAAATATGCGATTTGATCAATATAGAAAATTTTCATACTTGTATGGACCTCACACTATGTTGGAATGTGATAGGTTGAACCAGGAGTGACCATCACTAGTAGGTTTGCAATTTAGCATTTGTACTTCATGAATTTTAAGGATATCTACGCGGATATTTACTCCAAGTTGGTCCAAGCAAAAATACTCTATCTGGTCGAGAGAAAGGAAAGAAAATGGTCTGTCAGAGAAAGAGAGAGAGAGAGATGGTATCTGTCATTATCATAATGGAATCAGAGGACATACAACTGAGAAGTGTCGTGCTTTCTGCTTTGATTTCGAGCACTTGATCAGAATTGGAAAGATTCTATTGGAGTTTATGTCCGACCATCCATGAATGACATGACCTGCCCTGGGGCCTTGTCGTAATGGGCATCCTAAGTCCGACTAGGACCCGACACCACTCTCGTTACCCAAGCCAACCTCCAATCACTTGCCCCTAGTTGGCTGAATTTCGAGCATGTAACAAGATATTGTAACAACTCACATAAAGACTCTGGGAATAGATCACAACTGTGACCGACCCAATCGAGTCCAACTATCCCACATCAATAATCTAACCTTACCAAACCATACCAAAACAAGGGCCATAACCAAGGATGTTCCAAAACATAATATAGTTAATCCCAAAATAAACTAGGATGAAACAACTAACAATCTCATCCAATGATGTTAGCCCTTCAACTTATTCCAATACCAAGGCCGATACCAATAGCAATCCCGCCCATTCCAACCCATAGAAGTGCCACAAAGCCTATAACCAAAGAAGTAGTAAAATATGGTTGGGACATGACCCCAACCATAGCTAAAACCAATATCCAAAATAAAATCAAAATAAAATCTAGTTGGGACATGCCCCCAACCATTCCCTCGAGGAAGATTTAGACACTATCCACCATACGAGTCCTGGGTATGACTCGTACCTTGTCTTACGACTTATGGTGATCCGCTCATGCTCAGATCCAACCTAAGTAACCAAGTATAAGATTAAGTTAAGGAACCAAATGATTTGTAACCACCAATACAACTCGTACCTCTATGTCGTATCCATTCAAGTAACCAAAATCCATCCTACCAACCAACACTGGTCAACATACAACTGGACCATAGCATCTGTACCCCAACATATAGCTCGTACCCATGAGTCATATTGGGTTAAGAGATCAGAATTCCAGGAAATTTTTTAAGGTCCAAAAACTAAGGTGTTTCAGTCTCCCCCACTAGGAGTAACCACACGCATGAGTTATTTGCATTATCAAATATATTCCCAATCTTTAACAAAGTTTGAAAACAAAGAGGCAAAGATATTAATCTTTTCTTTAACAAACTATGAAATTAAAGACGTGTTGAAGATACATACCTTCCGTATGAATCCCAGGAGCAGAAAATAAATGCAGATATTTGGACTCCATGTCCTCCTCTGCTTCCCATGTAGCTTCTTCCACCTTATGGTTCCGCCAAAGAACCTTAATTGAAGCCACATCCTTGGTCCACAATCGATGAACGTGCCTATGCAATATCTCAACCGAGACCTCTTCATAAGGTAAAGAATCTGTGAGATCCAACCCTTCCAAAGGAACAACCAAAGTAGGTTCACCAGTGCACTTTCTCAACATGGAAAAATAAAAGACCGAATACACTATCTCAAGCTAGAAGGTAACTCCAAATCATAATAAACATTACCAACTCTTTGCAAAATCTCATAAAGACCCATATACCGGGGACTGAGCTTCCCCTTCTTACCAAACTACACTACTCTCTTCATGGAAGATACCTTGAGGAAAACCTAATCCCTAACCTCAAATTCTAAGTCTCTACGCCTTACATTTGCATGGGACTTTGGGCAGCCTTAAGCTTCTCCCGAAACACCTTCACTTTCTCCATAGCCTGGTAAACCAAATCGGGACCAAAATATCTGCCTCACTAAGCTCAAACTAACTAATAGGGATCAACACCTCCTACTATAAAATGCCTCAAAAGGGGCCATACCAATACTATAATGATAGCTATCCACCAAGGTCTAAATAGTTCTCTCCATTTTCCCATCTATCTGCAGATGAAAAGCAGTACTCAAACTCACCTTAGTCCTCAACCCTCTTTGAAAAGACCTCCAGAAGTAAGATGTAAACTGCGTACCATGATAAAAAATAATCAAAACAGGCACCCCATATAGCTTCACAATATCCTGAAGATACAGCTCCGTATAATCCTCTATCGAGAAAGTAGTTCGCCTGGCAAAAAATGCACAGACTTAGTCATCCATCCACGATGAACCAAACTGAATCATATTGATTTTGAGACTAAGGAATACCTGTAATGAAGTCCATATTGACCACTCCCCACTTCCATTCGAGCAAGTCAATTTCTTGATACAAGCCTCTTGGCCTCATGTGCTCAACCTTAACCTATTAACACACCATGCACTTGGCTACGAAATCAGCCACATATCTCTTTATACCATTCCACCAATAGATCTCCTTGAGATTATGATACAGCTTAGTCGAGCCGGGATGAACAACGTAGCGTGACTCATGCGCCTCAGCCAAAATCCTTTGTCACAAACCGTCAACATCAGAAACACACAACCTCACTTGGTACCGTAAAGTACCATCACCACTGATGTCAAACACCACTACCTTTTTTATACCAACATCACTCTTAATTTTTATCAAGTTAGGATCTAGAACTTGCTTCTCCTTAATATCCGCACCAGGAGATGATTGAACCACTTCTTGCACCACCACACCACCATCCTTGGAGTCCAAGAGTCGAACTCCAAAATTAGATAAGAGGTGAAAATCCTTCACTAATTCCCACTTTACTTCCTTCACATGAGCCAAACTCTCCATGGATAACCTGCTAAGAGCATCAACAACCACATTAGACTTACCTGTGTGATAGTGAAGACTCATTTCTTAATCTTTAAGAAGCTTAAGTCATCTCATTTGCTTGAGATTAAGCTCTTTCTGGGTGAACATATACTGTAGAAAAGATATCCACGTGAACACCATACAAATAATGCTGCCATATCTTCAAAGCAAACACAACCGCCAACAGATCCAAATCATGAGTAGGATAATTCCTCTCATGTACCTTTAACTGTCTGGAAGCATAGGAAATCACCTTCCCATGCTACATTAACACACAACCAAGACCTATCTAAGTGCACCGTAATAAACTACGAATCCATCATTGCCTTATGGCAAAGTTAGAATTAGAGTCGAAGTTAACTTATCCTTCAACTTCTCGAAACTCCTTTCACAAGTATCTGACCAAGAAAACTTAACCTTCTTCTGAGTTAACTTAGTAAAAGTAGCAGCTATCGACAAAAAGCTTTCCACAATCCGCCTATAATACCTGGCTAAACCCAAGAACTCCAAATATCGAATGGATTCGTAGGTCTAGGCCACCTCTTCACCACGATAACCTTTTGTGGATCCATCATGATCCCTTCATTAGAAATAACATGACACAAAAAGTTACAGTGTTTAACCAAAACTCACACTTGGAGAACTTGGCATACAACCATTGCTTTTTTATGGTCTATAACACCACACGAAGGTGATTAGAATGATCCACCTCTCTTTTTAAATAAACTAGAATATCATCAATGAAAACAATAACAAAGATATCTATATACTAATGAAAAACTCTGTTTATCAGATCCATAAATGCTATCAGAGCATTAGTCAACCCAAATAACATTACCAAAAATCAAAGTGGTCATACCGAGCATGAAAAGCCATCTTAGGGATATCCAACTCCCTAATCTTTAGCTGATGGTACCCAAACCAAAGATTAATTTTAGAAAGAACTTGGCACCTTGCAATTGGTCAAACAAATCATCTATTCTTGGAAGAGGATACTTGTTCTTGACCTTCACCTTATTCAGCTACCTATAGTCAATGCACATCTAAAGGAAACCATCCTTCTTGCACATAAACAACATCGGTGCACCCCAAGAAGATACATTAGGATGAATAAACTCCTTATCTAGAAGATCCTTAAGTTGGTCCTCGAGTTCCCTTAACTCAACCAGAGCCATTCTATACGGAGGAATAGAAATCGAACGAGTGTCTAAAACCAAGTCAATTCCAAACTCTATTTTCCTATCTGGAGGAACACCAGGAAGATCATCTGGAAAGACCTTAGGAAACTCATTAACCACTGGAACTGACTAGAAAGAAGGACCTTTTGAGTTAGAATCCTTAACCCAGACCAAGTGATAAAGGCAACCTTTAGAGATTAACCTCTGAGCTCTAAGATAAGAAATAAACCTCCTCATAGGAGCTAAGAAAACACCCCCACTCTATAATCGGTTCACCAGGGAACCTAAAGATAACCTTATGGGTCTGACAATCCAAGGACGTGTAACAAGAGTGTAACCAGTCCATCCCTAGAATAACATTAAAATCTACCATATCTAACTCAAACAAATACACCAAGGTCTGCTTACCACCAATAGATACCACACACTCCCTATAGACTCTCTTAGCAATAACCGAGTCACCTACTGGGTTGAAAATAAAAGGATTTGAAAGAACTTCTGGATAGAAATCAAAAGATATAGCCACATAAGGAGTCATATAGGAGAGAGTGGACCCTAGATTAAGCAAATAATAACGTCACGAGATAAAAGTTGTAATGTACCAGTAACGACATCAGGTGATACCTTGGATTCCTATTGAGACGCCAAAGCATACAACTTTTTCCGACCAACACTAAAATCAGGAGCAGTAGCAGAAGTAGATGCAATACCACTAGGTGTAGGAGCAAAAGATGAAGCCACGAGAATCTTATTCACCCTTGTAGCAATATTATTAACCGAATAATCCCTTAATCGATGGACTGCCTGGCCACACTTAAAATATTTGTCCTTTCATTTATCATAATAAACCCGACGAGGATGACCACAAAACCAACAAAGAGAAATGAAGAAACTGACAGACCTTTGCTTGCAGAGATTGGGCACCCTATGCCCAAAAATTGTCACCACTATGATGACTCCTGTCGTCTGCTTGGTAAGGAGCACTAGCAGAAGAGTAGGAACCAGAACTCCCTCACTTCTTTTTCTGCCACATGTCACCATCTCGACCACCCTAAGACTGAGTACCTCTCTGATAAAAAAACCTATTCTTCCTACCCTGCCTATCCCCAAACTCTGCCCTTTTTCTCTTTTCATTCTCCACTTACTGCATATGAATAGTCAACCTAGAAATATCCATATCTTTAATTAGCAAAGTAGTCTTGCTCTCCAAAATCAAATCCCAATTCATCCTAGAAGTGAACTTCCTCATTCTAGTCCGCATGTCAGCCACTAAATCAGGAGCATACCTTGATAATTAATGAAAATTCAAGGCATATTCCTTGACAAACATTCTCCCCTACTTGAGGTTCACAAAATTTTCCATCTTTGCTTTCCTCAACTCTTGGGGAAAGAAATAATTCAGAAAAGCACCAGAGAAGGCATCCCATAAGACTGACTCCTCCACATCTCCTGTATCCTTATCCCACTCTACATACCACTAATATGTAAATATCTTTGAGTTAATAAGCTACAAAGTTTACCCCCTCCACATTGGCAGTCTGCATCACTCGAAATATCTTTTCCATTTCATCCAAGAAGTCTAGTGAATCCTCCTCTTCCTTTACTCCAGAAAAATGGGAGGACTCATCTTCATAAATTGGCCAACCCTTGTGACCTCAGCAGACAAAACACTAGACACATCTCGCTCAGCCTGAGTAACAACCAATTTAGCAATAGCATGAATAGACTGACAGAATTTTGCATTATTCAGTTCGCCTTAAGAAGGACTAGTAGCAACCGGTGGAACTTCAGAACTATCAGGGATAGGACCGTGAGATTGAAGATGAACACCATAAGTGGGATACATGCCTTCAGCATTACCCTCAGATAGAATGAAAGAATTTCCTTGTGTTCCAGATCTATGAGGCATGATCTAAAAGACAAATAAATAGGGATTAGAGAAGATTCCAGAACTGAGACTCCAAGCTTAAAAATAGGATAACAAGAAAGTGAAACATTCCTAAATTCCTTGTAGCCTCTCCCTTATGAGTGTAGTGCACTACATACCCCTAAAAAAACTCTACTCAACATGGCTTTATGGACTCCCAATTGACCATGAACATAGGCTCTGATAACAACTTGATATGACCCGCCCTAGGACTTTGTCGTAATGGGCGTCCCAAGTTTGAATAGGATCGGACACCACCCCCATTACCCAACCCAGCCTCCAGTCGCCTGCCCTGAGTTGGCTAAATTTTGAGTATGTAACAAGATAGTGTAACAGCTCACATAAAGACTCTGGGAATAGATCATAACTGCGAACGGCCCAAGCGAGTCCAACCATCACACACCAATAATCCAACCATACCAAACCATACAAAAATAAGAGACATAAACCAAGGCATAACAAAGGATGTTCCAAAACATATTATAGTTAATCCCAAAAGGAAATAGGATGGAACAACCAACAATCTTGTCCAATGATGTCATCCCTTCAGCTTATTCCAATGCCAAGGCCGACTCTAATACTGATCCTGCCCATTCCAACCCATAGAAATACTACAAAGCCTCTAACCAAAGGAGTAATAAAATCTGGTTGAGACATGCCCCTAACCATAGCCAAAACCAATATCCAAAATAAAATCTAAGTATCTAGAAATATCCATAACATGAAATGGAGACTTCCAAAATGATGAAAGCTCACCTCAGTTAAAATGTCGATCTGGAGTCAATCACTATATAAGGGGAGCAGAATAGTCAGTTCTTGTATAGCGTGGGTATACAACCACCAGTAGATGGGGTTAATGAGTGATCGCTAGTATGATCTCTGGGTAAGGATAAGATAATGCCATTTATAAAATCAAGTAAAGCTATCCATAATGCATACAACCATACTTATATATATAACCATGCCAGGAAAATGGATCGAGCTTAGCATGCCTTTAAAACCTTTACCTGAGTTGTGTTGCTTTGCTATCCTAAATCACCCACAGGCTATATGGGTTCAACTTCCCTTGCCAAAAGAGCCCCAGTGTGTGTAGCCATATAAGCAAGGAAGAAAAACTTGAGATGACTAGTACATCCCCTAAAATATAGTGTGACATCATGAACACGGTCACCAAGACCAACCTCATATCAACAAATATATGTTTCCAGTTTTGGTCCCCCCCAAGACCTCCACCTTCTATGGATTTGCTATACATCCCGCCATTATTGTCTAGTTAAAACTAATTTCTAAATAAGCAAACCATTTTTCATTTATTAACCAAGTCCATTGACATTGGTATTATTATACCAATCCTTACTTGTAAGTATCATCCATAGCCAACCATATAGAGGTTTAAGGGGACTTTTAAGTGACCTTTCATTTACCATACTAGACCACTTAGGGGATTGTGTGTGCCCCTTAATCATAACCATTATCCATTTACAATTCCAAGCCATTTAAACCATGCATAATTCCTTAGCCAAGTTTTAAAACAAGCAAGAGTTCCATTAAAATAGTCAATGAAATGAACATATCCTTATAAACATTTTGTCGAACACATTGGGGGCATAATATGACCAAAACCAATTTCAATTTCCACTAAACCATTCCCATGCAATCCAATTATCCAATACCACCATTAATGCATATAAAAGCATAATTAAAACCATGGAAAACCATAACCAACCATTTAATATCAAAACCCCCAATTCATATTTGAAAACAAAAATTATACAATCAATAAAATCATGAAAACATTCATAAAAACCATGCCTTTAGTTAAAGTTAACAATGAGGGAAGAGAATATACCTTAAACCAAGATGATGACAGAAATAAATCACTAAGACAATCCCTAAATTGATCCTTTAGTTGAAACCCTAGCTTTCCTTGCCTAAAAGCTTTTGAGAGAATTATGGAGTGTTTTAGAAAAGTTTTTAAAGATTAATGAAAGGAATAATAGGGTAAATAATCTCCCAAGTATGTTAGAAGTCATGGGACCCTATTAGGATAAGTGAAGAAATGTCTAGAATATCCCCACTTAAGTTGCACCAAAATCCCCTCATAGGGATACGATTAACCCACACGAGTCGGACCCTCCAATTCGGTTGGAATCCTCCACTCGTATCCTGGCCTCAACCCTTGAATCCAAAACTGTCCAGCATATGACTCATCTAACCAAGTCGTATTGACAGCATCTAATCCGTACCCTTCATCCGTACACCTGTCAGATTTAGACCCGAGAAATATTTAGATACTGTCCACCAGACAATCCTGGGTATGAATCATACCTTGGCATACAACTCGTGGTAAGCCACTCATACTCAGATCCAACCTAAGTAACCAAGTTTAAGATTAAGTTAACGAACCAAATAATTCATAACCACCAATATGACTCGTATCCCTAAGTCGTATCCATTCCAGTAACTAAAATTCATCCCACCAACCAACACTGTTCATCATACGACTGGACCATACCATCCATACCCTAATATATGGCTCGAACCCATGAGTTTTATTGGGTCTAGAGATCAAAATTCTAGGAAATTTACTAAGGTCCAAAAACCAAGTTATTTCAATTAAGCAGAAGAAGGCTAGGAAAAATCGAACAAGCTTTAAATGTAGCAAGTTTTGTTTTCTTTGTATTTACTTTTCCCTATGTAATTAAGTTTAGTGAATGAGATGAAATGAAATGAAAAAAATCCATTTTATAACTTTTTGAACTATGTAGGGCCTGATTTCTCCTTTATGGGATACGTAGGCAGCCTTTAGGCCCGACCCCTATCTTTAAAATCTCTGTTATTATCCTACTTTCATAAAAGAAGATATAAGGCCGGAAAAAAGAAGAGTTGAACCTTCTTGATAAATTATACTTATCCAAATCAATGAGAAAAATCCTACTCATTGAAATTCTTGAGTCATCATTACCCTATGGATCAATGCGTCTGAGATGAGAAATAACCTTAAGTGTTTACTTTCTACCTAATCATCTTGCATTGTTTATTACTAACAGGATCTAACAAGTCTGCCTTTAAGTTGTTTTTACTTTACAGGTATTATAAACTACTCCATGTTGATATAAAATGACAAAATATCTCTACTTCACTAGATCAAGTGAATATATATTTCTCTCTTGACTATAACTTTGTTATAGGAAAGAAAAAAATACTAGTAGTAGATCTGGACTCTACCAGTCATTTTTCAAAACTATAGTGATGGTATTGAGGATGGAATAGGAAAAAAATATGATATTACCAGGAAAGAATTCTCCAAGATAGCCAAAATTAAGGAATATGAACCAGAGGAAAAGTTGTTGAACTGGATTTTCATTCCACTTATTATTCCCTGGTCGATGTGGTAGATGAAAAATGAAAATTTATTTTTTCACAAAGTCACTGGTAGTACGGATGAGGACCGATACCTACCATCTAATTTTATTTAATTTCCTTTTGTTAATATATTTTTCAAAAGGCATAGACCCACACTCAGGCGGATCATGGCTAGAGTTGTAAGTATTTTCTCATAACGCAACATAAGCCTACTTGATACTGTCAAATTTGCCTTGTTTGTAGAAAAGTAACAGACATCTAAAACCTACCAATGTCATGTCATTTCAAGAGCAAAATAAATATAATGGCGAATGGAAGACAATAATCCTAGAACAGTAAACAGAGAAATAAAAGAGTTCAAGAATTAAGAAAAACCTACCCTAGAAGAAATTGAGATGATCAACCAAGGAGACAATGACAAAGTTAAGAAAATAAAGGTTGATGTATATCTATCAATCACAAGGAATAAAAATCTTAACAGTTCTCTTAGAAAGAAGTAGATAGTTGGTCCTTTCTCCGATCAAAAAAAGGTAATGAAGGTGTCACGTAATCTGTAAATGGTTGCCCAAAGAAGCCTTAATTCTATTCGAGTGGGATGGATAAACGTATCTCATATGAAGAAGGTCTTTTTGCTTGTATCATTTTCCTTGTAATATTATTTTGCCTTAAAATAGCCACTTCTTGTTTTAACGTAGCTTAAAACTACTTTTTCTTCTTATGTACGAACTACGTTTGACTTGAATTCTCAAGAACAAGATATGTAGATGGCCTATGTCGGCTTGGGTCAACCCCTTAGGAGATTTACCCTTTCCTTTTATGTATGAACTACATGGTGATCTTAATTCTCAAGAATGCGATACGTAGGTGGCCTATGT
Source organism: Capsicum annuum (assembly GCF_002878395.1). NCBI lineage: Eukaryota > Viridiplantae > Streptophyta > Magnoliopsida > Solanales > Solanaceae > Capsicum > Capsicum annuum. The sequence continues at coordinate 33,820,759 of NC_061114.1, forward strand.
CGGCTTCAATCAATCCTTTAGCTTTTCCTATGTCTTTCTAGCATAGTTCTGAACTACGGTTGACCTAATTTCTGCTTCAACGGGATATGTAGGTTCCCCAACGGCTCGGTAATATCACCCTAGGAAATGGAAACTATGCAGAATTTTTGAGAAGGAATCTCAAAAATTTTGAAGAAGAAGATCATCATCTAGAAAAGAGAATGAAGACCAACAAAGACTTTGAATCTTCTCAAGCTAAGATCATCTCAAACAGTATTAAATTGGGGCAAAAATTTTGAGGAGGACCTTAAAATTTCTGCTAATATACTGAATATATTTTAAATTCCCCAGCACTAGAGGTCAAAGTCAAGCTTTAGAAATCACTAGCCGTGACAAAGTTTAGATAGACTAAATCTCCAACTATAACAAGACTTTTTATGGAACTCTCCAACAATAATTATGAGTTTTTGGAAATCCTTATTGTATATCAGATATAGTTGAGCCTCAAGAGGAAGACGTTCATTGAGATAGAACATGACATAAAGGGCAAAGGTTTTCTAAAATGCTTTTACACAAGTTTTTGAAATTAAGTTTTCAAAATCAAGACTATTTTTGAAATCTATAAGCATCATTTTCTACTTATCTAGTTTTACCTAAACATCTATAGAAACTGGAGTCAGGGCAGAAGTCCAAACATGACGGATTACTCGAAAGATGGCAAGGAAAAAATCAAAGATCGAAAGAGGTCAACACGGATTAGTTTCATCCAAAACTAACAATTTTTTTGTGTATGAAGGGATCAATGCACAAAGTAAGGATCTTTTCTTAGAGAAAATTCCCTAAGAAAATTGGGAATTACATCAAAGTATATAATGCTCAAGAACGATATCTTTGAATAGCCTCAAAGACTGGTTTAATACCCATTTATAAGGGATTTTTTGAATTATTTATCTCATTTCATGAGAACATGGATGACAAACAAAGGCGTCTGATCCTCTTTATGAATACTTTTTCTAAAAAATAGTTGCTAGCAAAAAATAACTCTACACCTACTAAATATTTATCTTGAGCGTAGGTGCGTTCAAAAGAGTTGGTCCAATAAGGACACAATCAAAGGATCGCTCAATAAGAGGAAAGGCAGAAAAGTTATCCTCAAACAAATAGTATTTGCATGGTTCCCTAAAAAGTGATTTTACCTATTCTTTACATTCAGGGGATTTGTTGTTTAAATACTTATCCAAAAATAAGACGAATAGCTGATAAATCATTTAAATTAGTCATTTAAACTGCCATGATATTTGACTGTAGTTGCCAACGAGAGCGACATTGTGTCTACTAACCGTTTACCTTGAGTACAAGTATATGCAGAAGGATAATATGTCGACAAATAAACTCATGTGAAGCTTCTCTTCAAACCGTTGAGATAGCTATCCAATTTCATTTTATGTCATTGCTGAGAGGGCCATGCCATTTTATTTCATTTCAAGAGATCCATTTTATTTTATGCCGAAAGGGCCATTTTATATCATTTCATTGTCGAGGGGACCATTTCATTCCATTATTGGGAGGGCCATTTGATATTATTTCATTATTGAGAGGTCTATTTTAATCCATTGTTAAGAGGGTCATGCCGAGAGGGCCATTTTATATCATTTCATTATTGAGAGAGATATTTTATTTCATACTGAGAGAGCCATTTCAATTCAGTCCATTTCTAAGAGGGTCATGCCGAGAGAGCCATTTAATATCATTTCATTCCCAAGAAGGCCATTTCATTTTATGTCGAGAGGACAATTTCATAGTATTTCATTGACGAGAGGGCCATTTTATATCATGCTTAGAGGGACTTTTCATATTATTTCATTGTCGGGAGAACTATTTCATTTCATTACTGAGAGGGACATTTCATATCATTTCATTGCTGAGAGGGACATTTTATTTCATACCTAGAGGGCTATTTTATTCCACTCCATTTCATTCCGAGAGGGCCATTTCATATCATTTCATTGTCGAGAGGGCCATTTCATTCTATTGCCGAGAGGGTCATGCCGAGAAGGTCATTCATATTATTTTATTGCCGATGAGGCCTTTTCATTTTATGCCGAGAGGTCCATTTTATTTCCTTGCAAAGAGGGTCATCATACCATTCAACTAAGTCTCTTTAATCACTTACTATGTAAGACGAAAAGGTCTGGCCATGGAAGATGCTTTGGAGAACCAATATCCATTGACTACGCAAAGATAGTATGATTTGGTGTTGAGCATATCTCAATATTTTATATCTGTTGACTACGCAAAAGGTGATGTAGCCTTGCATCGAGGATATTTCAGCATTTTATGAATTAGCTTGCATCAACATATCAAGTTGAAAAACACATGATCCGAAGGGACGTTTTTAAGTGGTAACTGAAAGTGGACGACATATTATATTTCCCCAAAAATTGATAATCCAAGGGTCATCATTAAGTTATGATATTTGAGATAGGATAGTGTGCGAGATTACCCACGAGTTGATGGTCCATAGGTCATTCATAAGAACATCTCATAAGAACATCCTAACTAGATAGTGTGCAAGGTTACCCAAAGATCGATAGTTTCAAGGTTATCCATAAGTCAAAACTAAATCATTACCAAAGACTATGCAAAATTAACAAGTTGATAGATCTAAGGGTTCTCTCTATATTGCATCATATCGAAGATTGATTATACGCAGGATTACCCAAAGACTCATAATTTGAGAGATATCTATAAGTCATAGTGTATCCAAGGTTGGATGATGTGAAGGAATACCTGAGAGCTAGAAATTCGAGGGATATCTGTAAGACATCTCTTATCCAAGGTAGGATAATGTGCAACATTGCCTAAAAAGCTAGCAACTCAAAGAATATCTGTAAGTCGCCTCATATCAAATATCAAATGATGTGCAAGATTATTCAAAGATTGATAATTCAACAAATATCTATAGGTTATATCGATCGAAAGATGTACAAGACTTATCCGATGTCACATTCAAAAGATCATTATCGATAGTCGAAGATTTCATTATTTCACATACAAAAGCATTATAGGTAACCAAAAGGGTAGCTGCATCAACATAAGAGTAAGAGGTTGTAAGGACTGTTCTACACAAATTATCACCGGTGTCCAAAAGGGCCACCCTACTTTGAAGAAATATTCAATCAACAAAAGGGCTATTTTATTCAATAACCAAAAGGGTTGTTATATCCATTATTGCAAATTATTGCCCTCCAAATAGGTAAATTCAATAACCAAAAGGGTTGTTGTGTCCATTATTGCAAATTATTGCCCTCCAAATAGGTAAATGAGAGGATGACTTCAATTTTAGGATAAACAACTCACAGGAGATATGGTAAAAGACTATATATTCTTTTGTGAATTATGTTTATTACTAACAATTTTTGTTTGAGATATTGTTGAGAGTATCCGAGAGGATAAAAATCTCAAACCAAAACCATACATGCGGACGACTCCAAAATGACGCAACACAATATGAAACTTTTTCTTAGCAATAAACTAGGATATCGTCTAAAGAGAGATGTCAAACTCTTTGGATGCGAGCTAAAAGATAATTGCCACCACCATCAAATCATACTAATATTAGAAGGCACGTACGTCCTTTGAGATATTTTGGTTTCAGTTTCACTTATGAAATATTCCTAAACTCATATCGGAGGTAACATTCGCTTTTTTTCAAAATTGAATGACAACATACCTAAAGCTTTGGAAATTATGTCTTGGTAAATTCATACCCACGATTGTGAAGAGATCCACTTTCGTGGTTAAGAGGTTAAAAAACTCTTTTCTATAACTCAATTGACTAGTCACTCGTCCTAAGCCAAAGATTGTTTAAAATAAAAGACTATCTTTTCTACCGTTCGAGTCAAACAACAAACAGTTTGATTCTCTAGGTCTCAGGGATATGTAGGCTGGGCTCTATGTTGAAAACTTGACTGCATTTCAACCTCCCCCAATCATCTTATTCTTCAGCTTTTTAGTTTCACCAAAATTTGAAAATTGGGATAACTTGTGATCTTTGAAAACCGTACTTTAAAATCAAGCTGTATGAACTACAAGTGACCTAAATTCTCATGCAACCTAAGATATATAGTAATCTTGATACAAGGGTTTGACTATGATTTACTAAAACTCGTGCGAAAACCAATCTCTTTCGAGAACTAAATTTATGCAAGGATAAAAATTAGGAACATCAAACTCCTTTTGCTCAGGGTTACTTGCATCCACTCTACCCAAAGGGAGGAAGCAATTATTGACACATAATTTTTGCCCTCCATAACGAAGTTTAATTCTAAGTTTCATCGATTTTATTAAAATTACAATTATTTCCTCCAAATAAAAACTTTTCAAAATATTTATCTAGGTAATTTTGTAATTTTAATTAGCGATTATATATTTTCGTATTCATATATACGAAATTATATGATTTTGTTACTTAAATATTTATTTTATGAAATGTCAGATTTTAATTAAGGCTTATCTTGAAAATTAATTCAAATGGTTAAAATCTTGACCCAAAGATAATTTTTTCTTGAAAATAATTTATTTTAAAAAATATTTATTTAATTTTATTAAATCAAGAAGCTCAAAATTAAACCGACCTATAGTTCGTATCAAATTTTAATTCAATTTAGTCGATTCATTGAATTGGATATAATTGAAATTAATTGGGTCATAATTGCAATACAAGTGAACATAATAGTCCAACCGCTACCCCTTTTAAACTATATAATCAGCCCAACCCCTTCTAATAAATACCCAGCATCCTAGGCCCACTTCAAAACTCCGACCCGACCATCACTCTTATATTCCTCCATTAACCCTAACACCCGCGTACAAACAACAACAGCAATATACAATAATATTTGTTATAGCTTCAACAGCGAACTACAACAAAAAAACCAACCCAGTAATGCCCCAACCTCATTTTTTTCTCAATCCTCTTGTCCCTTCATACCAAATCACATGCAGGGCACGAGATATTCATACAAGTTCCAGAAAATTAATATCCAACCCTCATCCTCTTTTCAATTTGAATTTCACAAATTTGTACTAGATTGTACGATTCCATCTCACCGAACCTTATTCTTAGTTCAAAATTTATATTTTTTCTTTTAAAAATACCCAAATTACCCTTGAAATTCCTTGTTCCCAGATTGCTATTTTCTTTAAAATATCATTCTAAAAATCTCTATAAATAGCTCACTATTCTAGTGTGAACTGGTCGAAAGCGGAAATGGTGAAGAACTAAAGGTAAGATATTTTTGCTTAAAGATGTGAATTCCGCTGTTAAGAAATTCGATAAGACTCATTTGAGCTTGAATTTCTAGACTAAGAATCCAAATTCATTTCACTGGTGGCAAAAATATTTCGTCGAAACTATTAGGTCTGGCTTGCTTCCCTAAAAAAGGTAAACACACCTTTCCCTTTAGTTCGTTGTTCTTATTCATCTTCTTTTTCTTTTTTCATAGTAGTTCTATAATCACAATAGTAGTTATGGTGGAACTATTTGTTGTAGAAGCCTTGAAGGCTATAAGGTTCTTTTTGTGCAATACATGATGTTTTTCGTTTGAGCTGATTTATTGATTGTGTAACTCTGTATTTCTTATTACATTTTCTTAGAGCCTACTATATCATCTTAACTTTTTGCTTGTTAAATCCTCAGCACATTATTTTGAACTCGTGTGTTGTAGTTTGATTCGATATCTCCTTTATTCACATATTTTGTCCTTTAGTGTTGATTCATTATTTCAGTATAAGTTTCCCATTTAGCTTCTTTTTCTTAGCTTTGATTTTAATTCTATGTTGATGGTTGTGTTTAGTTCACTATTTTAGTTTGATGCAGACTGCCGTCCTAATCCTCCTTAACCTACAAGGTCAATAGGTATAATAGGTGTATGTCCACGGTAAAACATCAGTCCTGGGGATTCCAAAAGATTGTCTTAACTCTCCAAAATTCATTTTGATTTTACCAAGAAAGGATGAGGAAAAGATTGCAGTATATCATTATATTTTCTTCGTTAAGTCTGGTATTGGTAGTCGTGTCGAATGTTCTTTAGGTTTATCTTGTCTCAGGGCTGTTGCTGAAACTATTTCTATTGAAATCTAGAAAAGGGTTATCTTGTTGTTTTTAGTAATCTCCCTCTCTCTTAAAAAATTACTTGCAAAATAATTTTGTTGTGTTATTATGTGATTCAATGTGAATTGGTTGTGATAAGTAGCTTTTGAAATCAAGTTTCTTTCCATCTCTATTTTCTGAAAATTAATTGTCTTCACATTTTTATGGCTAAAGTGGAGCAACCTTGATTTTTTCAATAATTTTATAGGTAGTTTCATGTTGAAGCATCGTAGTCCAGTTGACCTTTGTCCCCTCCGCATGCAACAAGATGTTTAAAATTTGATTTTGGTCTCTATTTCTAACTACTCTTTGGATTCACATAGTTCTTTTCAATGATTCATCTCTTGTTGCTGATCAATAGCATGCGTATTAATAAATGGAACCACCCTTGCTTTCTTTGTTTCTTAGTTGATCATGAAAATTATAAAATTATCGTGTTGGACATCATTTCATTGCTTCCCTATAGCCATTGTGATGAATTTAAATAAGTCTATTGGTACGCCTATTATGAATAAATCTATAGCATAGTAAAATTGTCGGTCAGCTTAATTGAAGAATTTCTTATCGTATTAAATTGTTGAGTCGTTTGACTGCATGAAGCTTTATTAGTTTTATGGGATATGTATTAATTCTTATTTTTTATTTTTTCATAAATATATTGTCGGAGTCCAAAATTGACTCATCTATTTTTTCGTAAATATATTGTCGGAGTCCAAAATGGACTCATCCCTTCACATATTCTAATGGGCCATGGAGACCCAATTATTTGAGCCCCCTATAAGTCCAAAATGGACTAAAATCAAGAAGATTAAGATTTTATACAAAGGTTTACAATGAATATACATTGTATACAGTGATAGAAAACTGCAATATAAATTCAAAATAAGCAAAAATAAGGGAAGGAAGCTGATATATGAAGTTGCAAGCTGATATATGTAACGCCCCAAAAATCTGTTCTGAGACGTCACTCGGTGCTTAGGACCATAAGTGACTCCCAAGCTAACCCTTCTAATGGCATACTACTAAGAAATTGATTAAATATGAATGAATGACTGAGTTTACTGAGCAGAAACATAGAGAAATGTTGAAATCTATAAAATACAATACTGATACCACTTTTACATTTTAATAAAGTCTGAAGAGAGGGACTAAAATTATAATACTGACTCTAACTGACATTTGTGAAGCCTCTACTATACTGACTATAAATAGTTGGGAAGCTACTCCAACTATCGCTAATCAATACATATGAATAAGAAAAGACAACATAAATAAATCCAACTGAAGTGCCTGAAGTAGGAGAAATCATCACCTTGCTGGCTGGAATCTGCAACTGTCTGAGTCTGAATGTGCCTACTAGATCTTATACCTACATTATGAGACAATGTAGCACATAGACATATATGTGGATCAGTACTTTGAGGATGTACTGAGTATATGGGGTGTATGCATTAAGTCAACAATATCATTACTCTTTATAAAACCATGCATGCTGATATAAATGACTTATATAGCTTGAATAAATCTGAAATCTAAATATCATAAATCATGAATAATTAAATATGTAGCATAAATCTCGTGAGTCATTATACTTAGTTCTACAATTTGTATTCTCCTCTTATTCTCAAAGCTTGTAAGCAAAAGGAATCTTAAAACAATAACTTTCAAAACTTATGTTGTTATCTTGAGGAGAATAGAAGGCTTCTTTTGAACTTAGGGATTGTAGAACTTTGGGAGTTTCTTCTAACCAACATAAACCATGTAAGCTGACAAGGAGTCCTACGTCTTGCCCACATTGGGAAGAGCTGTTCTACCCTTACCATCAGAATATAACCTTAATTTTAGTAATCACTATCTTAGCCTACTATGGGAAAATTCAGAAACCTACAGTGGCACGTAGTTCTGGGGAACGAGACCTTGGAATTATATCCAACTCAGTGCTAAATACTACTCCCATACTTATTGCTCAAAACTTCTAGAAAATCCACCTTAAAATAACATAAGATTTTATAATCAAGACAAATTATGCTTCTCTTCTTTAAATCTCAAACTATGTGAATAATGTGGATTCTGTGTCTTAGCTTAGGATCAAAAGATCAATTTCTTTCTTGAAACTTGGTAAACAATCATCAAAGAGGCTTAAAATCATAATCTTCTTGAAATATCAAGACTAAATCTTAGGGCTTAAAGCGTATTCTTCAAACTTATGTTAAAACACCAAAAGGTTCATGCTTCATATTGTAATTATTGATAAATCAACTCAAAATCTGGAAATTTCAGCAATAATTATGAAAATATAAACATACTCATGTAATATCATAGCAAAACATCATACTCAATATGCTTCTTGAAAATACTTCAACAATATCAAAATAATGACATCAAGAATCTCAATATCATGCTTAAACTCAATTGAAAAAATATAGAAAATCACATTACATGCATAAATATATGAAAATAGTCATGTATTCAACATTCAATCACTTGAAATCTCATAATCTTCAAACAATAAACATTAGGTATAAACTCTAACTTCAATTTCACGAGAAATCACCTAAAATCATATAACTTTTGTAATTAAAATAGGTTTTGGGCACGAGGATGAAAGATTTATCCTTGTTCAAATCTACATACCTTATTTGGCTTGATTCAATGGAACAAGTTGACTTTTGAAGCCTTGAGAATGTTCTTGGAGGCTTTTCTTGAAAGTTCTTGAATGGTGATGTTTTGATTCTTGAGTTTTCTTGAAAAAGGGTTTGGACCTTATTCTTAAGGGTTGATCTTTAAAGGAACCCTAATTTTGATGCTATGGATTAATATGAAGTTATGAGCTTTTATTTGATGTAATTAGGTGTTAAAAAGATTGGAAAGGACTCAAAAGTCCTTTAAAAAATGACTTAAAATCTCTAAACGGAGGTCCCCGACAGTTTGGGCGACGAACCGTCGCCCTGGGGACGGACCGTCCCTTCAACCCGTCATTTTTTGGCCAAAAAAATTTATGATGGTTTGGGTGACGGTCCATCGCAGGCACGACGGTCTGTCGGCCTTCCCGTTGCACTTTGGCAGTCCGGATAGCTCATTGTAAAATGGCCATAACATTTTACCCCGATACCTTATTTTGGAGAAATTGGTATCATTGGAAAGATAATTCAATTATCTATCCGTTGGTGGGTCATGAGCTCAAAAATTTATAGTATAATAAAAGATATGCTCATTGGAATTTGACTGTACCAATATCCTTCTCAAGAAATCAATCAGTAAGGGATGTTTTGATTCGCCTAATATCTAGGACATATTTGAGCCCTTAATACATATCAAGATCATAAAACTACCAAATCACTAAAATTTATTTCTCGTGAGTTTGAAGCATGGTTCTACTATCGGCTGAAATTCTTGGGGTATTATAATATCTCCTTCTTGGGAACATTCGTCCTCGAATGAGGTTGGCTAGCTGAAAAAACTAAGGATGACAGCTGAAATAAATTACTAAACTGATTCTACATCATTCTAATCCTTTGAGTACTTCTAGGAATGCATGATCTTGTAATAAAAATATCTATATAGCTGAATCTTTGATTAGAAACAAACTGAATTAAGAAAGACTATTACTTCGGCTGGATCTGAGTTCGTGGAGAAAAGATAAGAGGTTTATGACATTACAACTCGGGGAATTACAACACCCCCTCCTTGGGATCATTCATCCCCGAATGATACTAATTCGGTTGAAATACTAGAAAAGACTAGGATGATATACAGGATACTTACGGACTAATCCATGACTTAATATCTGAATCTAAAATAGATGCATGATGCATGTACTGAACTGAATTTCGTAATCTACTTGGATGCGAACAAACTATCTCTTGAAATGGTCATACTCATGAAATTTTAGGTAGTGAGACTAGACTAAATCGGAAGATGTAAACTGGATTTCTGGCTGCACAGACTGAATTATGTTGAATGCTCTTCCCCAAATAGGGTATTTCTTCAACACCTTTCTAAGAAATTTCTAAGGCTATTAGGGAGTAAGGGACTTTGGGCATGATTTGAACAAGACCTCAGAATAAGGAATTACAACATTGCTCCAAATATAGCATGGAACATAGACCTATGAATCATAAGTCAGGATAGAAGTACTAGGCCTCAAGCAATGCAACTTCTCACTTTAAATCTTAGCCACACTTCTAAAATACTCTCTCAACTAAACTTTCCTCTTAAACACCATACTCATTGACTCAACTTATAATTCTCACATGGCTATTGACAAATCTATCTACCAAAGTCTAATTGAACCTAACTCTCTCGTTATAGTCAAGCCTAACTCAAAATCACAAGGTATCACACATAACACTAGCTAGAATCATGAATTCACCTGCATCTGCACTTTTCACAACTTTTTATCTCCAGAATAATCCTCATTACCACTCCAACAACTACAATCCACCTAGTACTATACATTTACTAACTCTCAATGCATCCCTCCGCATATATACAAACATGACATTTAAGCCTATCTTCATAACCCCATATGCACTTCTAAAAAAACGCTCATAAAGCATATTTTCCATATCCTACAAAGCTCTATCAAGAACAACTTCCATGCACTATTCTTAAGAAGACATACATAAAATTTCAACTACTCACACATAACATATAAAATTTTAACTAACCATGACATGTATCAACGACTTGGCCTCAATCCTACTACACACTTATAGCCTTAGCTAAAATAAGCATGCAACAATTTTCCATTAACAAGAAATTTTTACTCTTCCCCATCTAGATAACCGTTCATCATCACTATCTTAACCTAAGGGAAGGTAATAAAAGGTTAGAACATGAGGACCTAAAACATGAAGGGATACTGTGTATAACTTGACATTCAACTGAGGCTTGAGGAATAGAATATTTAACATTATGAACTCATCAAAGAGGTCTGATTTGAGGACATGCATGATATAACTCCAAATTTTGTTGATCATTAAGATATTACTTGAGTGCTTGAACTGAATATATTGTAAAGCTTGAATACATGAGTCATGAGCTGCATCACCTAAATTTGGAGTTCATCACTTATGAAATGTGATTCCAACGGCTGAAAGAACTAGAACTCCTCACTTTGGGAACTAGGAGGGTACATGATTCTCTATCATATACATAAACATGAACTATGATCATAGAAATGAAACATAAGGCATGAGTAGGTATTGGGATAACTGGAAGTACTGAAATAAGAATGGGTCAGGCATCATCCTCTCTTACGGTTTTCTACACTACACAGGCATTTTAACAAGAATCTGGAAGTCTAACTTGGTTACTCCTTCTATCATCTCCACCTTAGAATTAAGCCATCACTGTCAGTCTAAGAACTACTATATAAACTTTAATCTAAACCACAATCACTTTATTCTAGAGTGGGATAAAATCAATACACATAAAACTAAACTTACCCTGAAGGACTGTATCTTCACGTATAACACCCAATGCTAATACCTCCTTCTAAGATTTAACTCTTAGATTTCTATAGCCCCATAAGCCATCATATAACAAGTTAAACACTAGCCAACTTAGATTCTAACACTACACATGGATATCTCTAAACATTTGTTGAACTTCCCTCATACTCGGCTAATATCACATCTCTAACTTACCACATCACCAACTTATAACCCATAAGCTAACTGATAAGAACACCATATACTACACAATCTCATTGATACTTATCAACTCAAGGGTATTACCAACCATACATAACATGTAATAACCTTAGAAAGACAAGGCAACACTATATTACCTTGAGTATACAGTCGCAAATTATACTTGCAACACCATACTTAATGAAGAATAACTAAACTCAAACTCTTTTATACATGGTTCAAGCATACAAGATCACTCCCATATAATTAGCCAAAACCAAAGAATCATTACATCTACCTTGGTAACCATCCACTGTTCAAACTGAATGTCTAGTGTCAAGCATGATTTGACAACTCACCTTACATACAATTGCCCCTCAGAAACTATAAAATATAACATCAAGAAACACTATTCCATTAGAACTTTTGAGAAACAATAATCGATCAAAATAATACGGCTTATCTTATCATAATCCATTAACACATCCTCTTTTTGCACCTCATTACTATTTACCCTTTTATACATTTAAATTACTATCATAGCTCTGTAAGTCTCAACTAAACGCCCTCTTTGCTACCACAAGAGAAACCTAAATTAATGTCACTAGACTACCAGATACTTCATTAATATCCTATACTTTTCAAACACAATAAATACTATCAATAACTCTTCCCATACTTCAAGCAACAATAATTCACCTTACTAATAACTTCGTCTCTACCTTCCACTAAACTAACACACAATGACATATCACCTTAATGCATCTCAAAAACATGCATAAGCTTACATCTATACTTTCTACTAATAGTTATTCCCACATCTTCTTGACACTACTCTTCTATACCTATACTTCCAACTATAATAAGGTTCTACTATTCATAAATCATAACACCGAAGTTCATAATATCCCTCGACTGCACACTACACTTAACAGTCTAGGTTCATACTATCTCTTCTCATGAACATTATCTATATTAAAAGGGTCAATGAGCAATCTGAATACATATCTAATTCTGTATTAACTAAATAACTCATAAGAATGAGGACATAACTTTCAGCTTGAGGGACTTATAACATACTAAAGAGCTCCTCTCAAACCCATTTTGGGTGCATTCTAAAACTTCTTGCTAGCAAATCTGAGAGCATTATCAGGGGAGAAAATTGGAACTTGATGATCATGTTATCTCCAGAACATTACATAGATAGAGAAGTATAAATTAACATTATGGATTTTGAAGAGGAATCTGAAATCATATCTGACTTGGGCTTAGTGCACGATAAAGCACTTTAATCTTCAAAACTCAAAAGCACTGATGGGATACTCTCTAGCCTTCTTATAATAACATAACTATCTATGGATAATTAAACTTGACTATTTCTGGTACCTCAAAAGTAAGGCAGAGATCGCCTGAATAGATTAGGATGAGAGGCAATTTAAGTTTCTTAAAGAACCTTTCTATAGCAATATCTGATACTTGAAAGAATGGAGACATTTCCTAAATGTCTTGTAGCCTCTTGAAGAAAAGTACAGACATCTCTGTACCATTCTGCAAGACTCTACTAGACACGGCTTCACCGATACCCTAGGCCACTTGAACCTTCTGCTCTGATACCAAGTTTGTAATGCCCCAAAAATCTATCCCGAGACGTCACACGGTGCTTAGGAAGTGATACCAAGTTAACCCTTATAATGGTATAATACTAAGAAACTGATTATATATGAATGAAACCTAAGGAAGTATAATAGTTAAGCCTTTTTCTAACGGGTGACTCCTGCATCTTGCACTAGCTACACAGTTCTGGAGTTTAGGGATTGCTCCTAACGACTCTGCCTCTCTAATGGGAAGCCGTCATCCCTGCACTCACTCGGTGCTAGATCCTACTCCCAATTGAAAGAATCTAAACTGATTCTCAACTGAACTTATTGATTCTCAACTGAACTTAAACTGAGCTGAATCTGATACTGATCATGTTTTTTGAATGATCTGACTGGGTTAAGCTAAATTTACTTGGTTCTGTATCAGAAGGAATATTATTGAATCTCATTATTTGACTGAATAATACTGAGCTGTGAAAAGATTATTCAAATTCTACTGAGGTCTGAACTGAACACTCGAATACTACTAGATCTGACCTAAGTACCGAACTGAGGCTAGAATACTAGCGATACTAAGATTACTGAAAATACTGAGATTTATTACGTTCTGTATCTATTTGAGAGTATAGAGTTCAATAACTCACTGAGTTCTGAGAATCATGGCTTGACTAAGATTATCGAGGAAACTGATGCGGGATCTAGACTGCAGCTAATTTGTTGGGTATAAATACCCCCAGGACTCGATAACATAAAAGTAAAACATATCCATTCTTGAATAATCAAGATCATGGACATTCATTTACCATCACAATCACTAAAGCATCTCTTAAAGCATTTAGAAATCATAAACATGTGATAGTATAGGAAGACATGCTATTGGCTCATACTCCATTCAACAAGGTCTTACATCAAACACTCAACATGTATTAAAGTCTTAGCATGTATCCAATAGTGCATAATTTGGGAATTTCATGCTATCATATTACAATTCATTCACTAAGGATTTTCAACAAACACTTGGCATGCATGGGTTTGCCCACAATTGGGGATTTCTAGTCAACATGCTATAATGGCTCTAATTCCTTCACATAAGTATTTTATCAAACATATGGGGTGCATGCTTTGCTTATTCAATAATTTCAACACTTAATTGACATGAACACATCACTTAACAAGAAACTTGAAGAGGGTTTATTATGAACATCACATGAATATCACATACTAGGGTCAAAACTTGAAACCTCATCAACAAAACATGAATTAAAAACTCAATAATAGCATGAACTCCAATTTTAATTCACATGAATCATGACAACTCATAAACATAAGATCTTTGAAATTTAGAAAAGGGTTCTTGAGCTTCTTGGATAAAAGGGACCCAAGAATTAACATCTGTATATCTTAGGAAACTCTTTCTTGAAGGCTCTTGGAGAGATTCTTGATTTCTTCATTTTTCTTAATTTTTCTTGAAGAAAAAAGAAGGGTTTTGATTTTGTAGAAATCCTAGATTTTGATGTTGAAGATGAGAAATGAGGTTGTGAGCCTTAATCGAGTATAAATATGGGCTGAAAAGAGTGAAAAAAGACCAAAATATCCTTTTAAAAATTGACTTAAAATTACCAATTGGGGACTGCGAAGGTCGAATTGACGATCTGTTGCTATGTCTGACAGTCCGTCAGATCATCCGTCGAACATTGGTAAGGAAAATGATACACTACCTCGAGGTGACAGTCTCAGCAACGGTCCGTCAGATCGTCCGTCGAACGCTGGCAAGGATGAGGCCACACTGCCTCAGCGGCGTCGCAACCTTGATGGTTCGTCGTCCTAGACATCACACTTGGGCACCACTGCTTTGGTTTTGATAGGCTGGGCGATGATCCTTTGTAAGCTGAACGGTCCATCAATCCAGCCGTCATACCTGGGCAGTTCTGACTACTTTCAATAAAACGACCATAACTTCCTCATTCGATGCTGGAGTTTGATGAAATTGGTATTGATAGAAAGCTTATTCAATGCTCTACATGAGAAAAAGTCAATATTAGGGAAATTCTACACGGTTCAAAATATTTCTCACTTAGAAAGATACTTCTTAACTTTTTAGGGTCGGATTTACACTCCACTGAACACACTCTAAGGCTCAGACTATGAGAGAATTTTTTGGGGTCTTACAATATCTCTCCCTTGGAAATGTTTATCCTTGAATGTCACTTGATAGGTTAAGAATACTGATCTACTGAACTTACTTAAGGAACGGAAACATCTGAAACATGACCATGCAACTAGAACTACTGATATACTAAGCTCTCATACCGGACATGCATATCTAATGCATAGAATACACGACTGAAGTTACTCATAAGCTGAATTCTCATAATAGACATACATATCTGATGCATGGACTCATAACTGAGTTGATCTCATGAATGCATGACTGAATATACTGAAAAGCTGAATTCTTTCTGCTGAACATGCATATCTAATGCATGAATATCTGACTGAACTGACTCTCGAAAGCATGAATGGCTATGCAATGATAACTGATGTTAACTTCATGAGGAGAGTCTGAACATGCAACTGAATGAGTCTAAGGACATGAAATCATCGCAATATCATGGGGTATCTCCCCCTTGGGACTCTATGTCCCTCTAAACACACTTCACTGAAATACTGGGGCGGTGCACGGGGCACCTACAAATCGGATCATGATTAACCAACTGAGATCTGAAACTAATGCATGACTCATGATGACATATAAGCTCAAAATGGGAGCAAAGGATCTAACAATGCATATCATAAAGATGGAGTACTCATAACATACTCGAATCTATATTAGGGAACCTTTTCTGATCATGGTAGGTTTGAAGTGCATGAAGTTTGTTCTGATGCTGAGCACTATTGGCACCGGAAGGAGCACTCTGCTGAAAAAAACTCTCTACCCCTCTGAGCTAGCAGTCTACATTCTCATATTCTGTGACCTGGCCTACCACACCCAAAACATACATCACTGTTGGCTCTACACATTCCTAGGTGGCTCTTGCTATACTCTTCACAAAGCGGATAGGTACGAACGCCACTAGATCTACTCTGGGCTTTGGGGCCCGGCACTCTATCATGACTGACATCCTCGAACTTTGGTGTGGGTACACTAGCTGAGGATGGAGCTGGGACTGAAAACTTCTGGCTATGCTGAAAACGGCCACCACCTTGGGACCCTGCCTGAGATAAACTATGACTACCTGTTCTGGCTTTTTTACTCACTCTCTTTTTCTTTTATATTATCTGCCTTAATTTGTTGTGCATGCATCATCAGTCTAGCAAGGTTCATATCTCTATTAAGCATAGCAGCCCTACACTCTTTCAACACTAACCCAGATACACCAGTCATAAATTTACTCATACTCGCTCTAGGGCAGATATCAAGTCAGGAGCATACTTAGCTAACTGGTTGAACTTAAGACAATACTCTTTCACTATCATAGATCCTTTCCCTAGGTTCATGAACTCTTCTACCTTAATCTCTCTCATCTTTAGCGGGAAAAACTTTTCTAAACATACATCCTAAGACTCGTGCCAAGTCACAGGAGATGTATCCTTCCCTTTACCCTTTTTCCATATCACTACCTAATCATGAGCAATATCTTTCAGCCTATAGGATGCGAACTCTACACCCTCCTCCTAAAAAACATGAATAATCTGGGTAATCTTCTTCACCTCCTCAAGATAAAGTTGTGGGTCCTCATCTGCTACTGACCCAAAGAATTCTGGCAGGCTCATTCTTATGAAATCCCTAATTCTGGCTGTGGTTGAACCCCCTTCTTGCTGAGGTTGGGCCACAGCCTGATGGTTCCCCTGAACATTAGTCATAGCTTAGGCTAGCGCCTGAAAAGCTGCCCAAAACTCTATATGTGACATATTCTTATTCTCAGGATCTACTGGCTGAGGTGGCTGGTCACCAACCCTAGAGGCATTATCTCTGCGAAAAGGCATACTCTGTAAATGGAAGAAAGAAATGGATTAGACTGAGGATCAACTTGAGCTCATGCTCACTCGCACGACATGGACATTGAAAGAAGGGAAAATGTTCCTAAATACATCTTATAGCCTCTTGTACATAAATGTGGCGCGCAACACACCCATGCATGAGACTCTACTAAATACGGCTTTTCAGACTCTCTAGGACACTATTGAACCTTAGGCTTTGATACTAAGTTTGTAACAACCCAATTTTCTAGAATCGAAATATCACATGGTGCTCATGATCCCGAAGGACCATAAGTTAACCCTCTACTGATATCTATACCTGAGCACTGCATAATATAGCTAATAAATATGAAAAATGGCTATAAGGTTCAAAATATCTAAAAATACTCAAAACTAAAAACTGAATACTAATATATCTGTCCGAAAAGCCTCTAAGCTGTCTAAACTGTGGAATTGATGGGACATGCCCCCAACTAACTCCGTCTATTAAAAATAAACTAAATCTGATGCAATAGTAAAATAATGATCATCCTCAAATGAAGAGGACTTATGGCTATGTCTACTACTGCTGACTGGGACTGAGCTACTAAGGGTACTCTGGATCTCGTGTCTCTGAACCTATGATGTCAAATAAAACACCATAGTATAAATGCGTCAGTAAGAAAATGTACTGAGTATGAAGATGAGGTAAGGCTAAATGCAAGGGCTTATGCATGAATAATTACTTAACTAAATAATCATGAGAATATTGAATGCGAACATATGCATGAATACACAAACCATAACTAAAATCATCATGACTCTGACTACTGAAACTCGAATACTACTTTACTGACATCTGAACTCACTACTAATACTGAGATACTGAATAACTGAATCTTCTGATATCGATAACTAAGTATTGAAGCTGAGATTACTCCTCTCTAGTGAGTGATCTCAGAAACTAATGTTACTGGAGCTAATTAACTGAATCTACTCACATCAATGACTGTACTCTGAATTTGCTACTTTCGACTGACTGAATCTGAGATCAAACCTCTCTAACGGACGATCCCCGAATCTACTATCAATGATAAAAAATGATTATGTCTGAGATCGAACCTATGTAGCAGAAAATCTCTAAATCTGATAATGAGAATACTTAACTGAGTCTGAGATCGAGATCTGGCCTAACGGGTGATCTCTAGATTTGATAATGAGATTACTCAACTGAATCTGAGACTGAGATCAAGCCTATCTAACAAGTGATCTCTGGATCTGATAATGAGATTACTCAATTACTTTATGTAGGACCATGCCTATCTAGCGGGTGGTCCATTAATCAATGGAACTATCTGAGTTCCTTACTGATAAAGGTAACTGTATCTGATAGTCCTTATTTCTGAGTTCTACTCTGAAAACTGATACTAAAACTGTAACTGTAGGAATGCTCACTTAATTAACATACCCCGAATTTGAACCGGTGGGGTCTAACCTGTAACCCAGCTAGAAGGGTGTCAATAGTATGCCACGGTTAAATACCTCTTTGGTCAAGCCTCTCTAATGGGTGACCCTCACATGAAGTCAAGCCTAAGGCAGTATAATAGTCAAGCCTTTTTCCAATGGGTGACTTTTGCATCTTGCGCTGGCCACGTAGTTCTGGAGTTCAGGGATTGCTCCTAGCGACTTTGCCTCTCTAACGGGGAGTCGCTCTCGCTGGATGTTAGCTCCTACTCCTAACTGAAAGACTCTGAACTGATTCTTAACTGAACTTAAACTGAGCCAAATCTGATACTGATCATATTTCTCGAATGATCTGACTGGGTTAATCTGAATACACTTGGTTCCATATCTGATGAAATATTACTAAATCTCATTATCTGACTAAATGATACTGAGCTTTGAAAAGATTACTTGAATACTACTGATGTCTAAACTGAACACTCGAATACTACTAGATCTGAGTTGAGTACTGAACTGAGGCTAGTATACTAGCGATACTAAGATTACTGAGAATACTGAGATTTCTTACGTTCTGTATCTATCTGAGAGTACAGAATTCTATAACTCACTAAGTTCTGCAAATCGTGGCTTGACTGAGATTATCGAGAAAACTGACGCGGGCTCTAGACTTCAGCTAATTTATCGGGTATAAATACCCCCAGGACTCGATAACATAAAAGTAAAATATAGCCATTCTTGAATAATCAAGATCATGGACATTCATTCACCATCACAATCGCTAAAGCATCTCTTCAAGCATTTAGAAATCATAAACATTTGATAGTATAGGGAGACATGCTATTGGCTCATACTCTATTCAACAAGGTCTTACATCAAATACTCAGCATGTATTAAAGTCTTAACATGTATCGAAGAGCACATAATTGGGGAATTTCATGCTATCATATCACAATTCATTTACTAAGGCTTTTCAACAAACACTTGGCATGCATGGGTTTGCACACAATTAGGGATTTCTAGTCAACATGTTATACTGGCTCTAATTCCTTCACATAAGTATTTTATCAAACATATGGGGCACATGCTTTGCTTATTCAACAGTTTATATACTTAATTGACATGAACACATCACTTAACAAGCAACTTGAAGAGGTTTGATTACGAACATTACATGAATATCACATACTAGGGTCAAAGCTTGAAACCTCATCAACAAAACATGAATAAAAAACTCAATAATAGCATGAACTCCAATTTCAATTCACATGAATCATGACAACTTATAAACATAAGATCTTTGAAATTTAGAAAAAGGTTCTTGAGCTTCTTGGATGAAAAGGGCCCAAGAATCAACATCTGCATACCTTAGGAAACTCTTTCTTGAAGGATCTTGGAGAGATTCTTGATTTCTTGATTTCTCTTGATTTTTCTTGAAGAAGAAAGAAAGGTTTTAATTTTGTAGAAATCCTAATTTTTGATGTTGAAGATGAGAAATGAGATTGTGAGTTGATCGAGTATAAATAGGGGCTGAAAAGAGTGGAAAAAGACCAAAAATTCCTATTAAAAATTGACTTAAAATTATCGATTAGGGACTGCGACGGTCGAAGTGACGGTCCGTCGCTAGGTATGACGGTCCGTTGGATCGTCCGTTGCACGTTGGCCAGGAAAGGGATACACTGTCTCGAGGTGACGGTCTCAGCAATGGTCCATCACAGCCGTGATGGTCCGTCGGATCGTCCGTCGCACGCTGTCCAAGATGAGGCCATACTGCCTCAGCAGCGACGGTCTCAGTGATGGTCCATCGCAGCCTTGATGGTTCGTTGTCCTATCCATCGCACTTGGGCGTCACTTACTTGGTTGCGACGGGCTGGGCGACGGTCCGTCGCAAGCTCGACGGTCCGTCCACCTGGCCGTCGCACCTGGGCTGTTCCGACTGCTTTCAGTAAAACGATCATAACTTCCTTGTCCAATGCTAGATTTTGACAAAATTGGTATCAATGGAAAGTTTATTCAATGATCTACATGAAAAAAAATCGATATTATGAAAATTATACACGGTTAAAAATATTTCTCACTTGGGAAGACACTTCTTAACATTTTAGGGACGGATTTACACTCCACTGAACACGCTCTAAGGCTCAGACTACGAGAGAATTTTGTGGGATCTTACAGTTATTTTCATATCTTTCCTCAGCTTCATTTTTTCCTAACTGAGATTGTTCAGGAAGCTCCTCCGCATCCATATATACTCTAGCTTTTTTTTATTAGGTGGTCAGAAGTTGAACCACTTTCAGTTTCTTTTCTTTTGGGAGACATGTTTTACCTACAAACAACAGAAAAATAAAAAATAAATTACAATTGATGTATGCATAAATTTTAAAAAATACATTGCATACACTACCAATATCGACACTACCAACAGCCACCACAAACACCACCAACACCATAAACTAATGCCACCAACACCACCACCACCAACCACCACAAACACCACCAGTGTCACCACAACGACGACGACCACCACCACCAATGCCACCAACACCACTACCAACAGCCACCAACAACAACACAAACACCATTCAACAATATCACGGCAGTCAATGGCACACTGCAACAAAACTGTGGTTTTCTCAAGTTCTTTCTACGATTTTAGCATCAAAACTCAAAATTGTTAACACATTCTCGAAGATAATACAACTAAAAGTTTTTTTTTATCATTAACTAAGAAGTCCTAATTTTTAGAAAAAAGAACAAATATAGAACTCTTCTCAAACTCTGTTACCTACGAAGACAGAGAAAACGGTGGATACAAGCAAGAATAAAGTCCAAAATAACAACTAAGTGGTCGAAAATAGGAAAAAATTGATTTGTTGAGAAGGGTTGAGCAATATTTTGAGTAGCTATTGTCTGTATTGCTGAGAGAGAAAGAAAAGAGCGAGAACTCGACATTTAAAATGATGAAATATTCTTTCCACAAATGGATGACTTGTATGGGTTGATTTGTATTTAGAAAAGAATGACAAGTTTTGAAACTGCTAATTTGGTCCGAATAATTTGCTCATCCCTAGTTGTAGCTAAATTAATTTAGGTATTTCAAATAATAAGCTAATATAAATCATTTTAACTTGAATTGGTCGATTGACGACGTGGGTCAGGAGGAGCGCAATACCAATATCACGCAATATAGTTGACCTTACCAACTCATCCCTAGTTGTAGCTAAATTAATTTAAGTTTTTAAAATAATAAGCTACTATGAATCGTTTCAACTCGGATTGATCGATTGACGACTTGGGTCAAGAGGAGCGCAATACCAACATCACGCAATATAGTTGACCATATCAACTCATCCCTAGCTAGCTAAATCAATTTACGTATTGTAAATAATACGCTAATATGAATCGTTTCAACCCAAATTGATTGATTAACGACTCGGTTCAGGAGGAGCATAATACTAACATCACGCAATATAGTTAAACCTACCAACTCATCCCTAGTTATAGCTAAATCAATTTAGGTATTTTAAAAATAAGCTAATATGAATCGTTTCAACTCGGATTGATCGATTGACGACTCGGGTCAGGAGGAGCGCAATACTAACATCACCCAATATAGTTGACCCTACCAACTCATCCCTAGTTGTAGCTAAATCAATTTAGGCATTTAAAAAATAAGCTAATATAAATCATTTCAACTCGGATTGATCAATTGACGACTCGGGTCAGGAGAAGTGCAATACCAACATCATGCAATATAGTTGACCCTATCAACTCATCCCTAGTTGTAGCTCATTCCTATTTATCCTTTTTGTAATTTTTTTGACATTTTTCCTTATTTTTTCTTATTTTTTGAATTAAAAAGTTAATAATATTTTACCTTATTTATTATCGTTAATGATTATTATCTATAATATATTAAAAGCGTGAAGACCCTTAGAAAAATGGTTTAAACTTTTTGTCCTTCATTAAAACACCCCGCAATTAGACAAAATCGTCTTTTTATTTTTTTTAAAATAATTATCATTAAATTATTATTCAAATATTTAGGATAGAGGGAAAAAAAAAAGAAAGAATCCTGTATCTAAAAGGAACTAATGTGTGGAATTTTTTGTTATGAGTCCTACACAATATTTAGGAAAAAAAACTATGGAAAGAAAAAATAAAATAAGAACCAAATTTATAAGCTTTAAAAAAACGCATGAAAAAGAAAAGATACCTAAGCAAGTTTTTGAGGAAAAAATTTTAGGAACCAGAATATATTTTAAAAAAAAAAAATGCATAGAAAGAAAAAATATATTATTTAGCTAAAAAATTATAATATTTAATACTTCTAAATCAATTAGAATTTTACCTTATATTAAAAAAAGAAATGTTTACAATTATATTTAAATAGTTATTTCATCAAATTTTACTGAAAAAATATCTATAGTTCTTTTACTTCTACATTATTCTCTTCTTCTTCTTATTTTTATTTTTTTATTGATAATTAATTAAAATTTTCTTCTTGGATTCTTTAGGATTTTCTAACCTTCTCGTTATATGAATTTTCTTTTAAATTTTTGTTGATAGCAATTATTATAATTGTGAACAAATCATGAGATTTAGCATATCATCGTTATGTTTATTAATAGACTTTAATGGATTTTTTTTTTATACAGGCTCTAATGTCTATCATGCATACAAAATATGATCAAATAGTTTTTCAGAGGTAATTTTAATTTCTATTATCGATTTAAATAACTTTATGTAATAGATGATGCGTTGTAACTTGTACGCATGTTTTTTCATTCAAAGTAATAGTTTAAATTGCCAAAGGATACTAGGTGTATACTATTAGATCACTATAAAACCTGAACTACATTAGTATACAAGGTCCGTTATTCTTGAATATAAAGTAAGTTGAATTTTGATTTTAGGGTTAAGTCATTTGACTACCCAATTGTTCTATTATATAATATATCATTTATTATACTAATGTTTGAATTCTCAATGGTAAGTTATTTTGACTCGGATACAGATGTTCGATAGAATCTAGATGTTGGATCTTTCATTATCTCAATTTTAAGATTCGAGAATATGAATTCAGATGCGGAATTCGACTAACAATAATTCAAATATCAAAAATACAGTTTCAAAATCAAAATTATAAATTTGAGTTTTTTGTTTCCGTTAAAACTCCTAGGAATATTGCTATCCTGAGGTTTGTTTCTATTAATCTTTAGACAATTTTATGGCTAAATTTTTTGTCCTTTAATTTGTTTTGTTTTTTATTGAATTGATATTGATTTATTTTCTTCTTGAATTATAGTTTCTTAGAGGCATGGTTGTGTTGTTACAAATTAATTTGGGTTGAACGAGAGATTTATATGTTTAAATTATGAAGTTCATGTATTCTTCGCCTCTTTACAAAACGTGTTCATTTTCTTTACTCTTTAAAGTTGATTTCACATTTTAACAATTATTTAATTATTTTTAAAAATATTTATGACTTTGAAATTAGTTTTAAAATTTTATTATTAATTTTTTTCTTTATTTGAACTAGGTAGAAAATCTTAAAATAAAACTACTTCTTTCCTTATAAGAATTTTTTTCTAAGATTTAGGACTTTAGGAGTTTAAAGTTTGTTTTGTTGTCCTCTAGTAGAGTACTAATTCGTTGTAGTTCCATTTCAAGTTTTTGAAGTCTATTAGGAGTCTTTGTATTAAATTTTCTAATGTTTAGAAATTCGAAATAATATAATGTTTTATATATGTATTACACGTATTTGTTTTGGCTTTTACTGTATTAATATAATCTTATATAGAACTCACGAAAATATTTTAAAATGAATATAAAATAAAATAGATATTTCACACAGTATCATTATAATTTATATCCATACAATTAAATTTACATGAAATATTAATAGAATTTTTAGACATTTGGGAATAATATACATTACGATACACATAATATATATATAACAATAGTAATAATTTTTAATGTTAATTTTACCTTAATTTCTTATGACACATTATTTTAATGTCAATTGTTACTTTTTAAAATATTATTCTTTTACGTGAGATACTCATGCAAAGCACGTATGCTAAACTAGTAATTAAAGTAATGGAGAAGTGAAAAGCCTTATCATTTAGAGTCAACTACGGTTGCTATACCATAACGTAGAATTCAGAAAATTGCAATAAACAATTAGTGAAACTTAATTAAATTAATAAATGCTGGAAATAAATTTCAAAGAATGCCAACAAAGAAGCGCTATAAAAAAGCAATAACAGGCTTCCATTTACCCCATATCCCTTTCTCCCCATCTCTATCTATTCATCAGGTTTTCAATAATTTTTCTTATTATTCTTTTATTTTTTTATTAGAAAATTTAAGAGAATCAAAAGAACGTATAGTTGTACAATTAGAACTTCAAAGATAATCGACTTCCAACAAAAGAAGTAATAACAACAGAGATGGAATTACATATGACGACAGATGCACTTATCTTTTATAGGAGCAGATTTCAAAAGACTCCTTGATACAACATCAACTTGGAGAATGAAATTTACAGTATTGACTACGAATATAGTAAGGAACAGTACATTATGAACAAACTTCCTTGCCATAAGTTTGGTATTGGTCTCTTGACAGATTTTTGATCAAAGAAGTTGTTGTTGAATGTGCTAAAAATGGAGAAAACGTCCCCAACTAATGTTGATGTAATTATTTTTATTTATGGCCGTCACATACTCTATATTTATTAAGTCCCATTCATCACGCTCTAATTTGTTGGAGTGAAATTAGGCGATTCATGCCCCTCATTTTTAGGATATTTCGAACAGTAGATATCCTTTCCCCTTTATTTATTCCTACGTTATGTATCTTTATTTTTCCTTTATTTCTTTAAAATCATGCCTATTCGATCGAATTCTACGAATCTGCACCTTTTTTTCTTTTAAAAATTAGAGTTCTAAGTAAAAAAATTATGTGCTTGATAATTCACGTCAACACCAATTATGTCCACTTAATAGAGGAACATTGGTTTATAAACAAATCATAATCTTAAGTGGAACATTGGTTCTATCCTAAAGGGAGGACAACTCGAGAATGGAACTTATGATACCATCAATTATTCATAGACAATTTAAATTATATATCAGAAATATACGTCCAAACACAATTTCTGTTAGAAAAATAAACACAGGAAAATTCATATTATGAATTCAACAATATGTTTATGGTACCATCAGCTATATTTATGTTATAGTTAAGGGAAGTAATTAGTTTTACTGAGAAAGAAATATAAAATGAGAAACTATTGAGCATTAACTGTTGCAGAATAAGAATTGGAAAAAAAAGGAAAAAGAACATTAATGCTCATAACTATTGAGTTTAATTTAAATTCATTTTATTACTCATTATATAGAGTAAGAAAACTGAAGCAAAATATAAGGAAAATAGATAACTTTAAGGATAATAATAAGGAAAAAGATAAATAAGATAAAGGTTCATGATAGTAATGAGTATTGGATTTTTCTTAAATTAAAGGATTTAAGTAACCCCAAACAAAATGTAATCAGCCTTCCTCCACCATCATCCCAATTAAATGTAGAATTATTCAAAATAAACTAGAAAAAATAAATCAAAAAGATCAAACTAAAGAAAGATTCAACATTTGCTTTGGTTTATGATTATAATAGATTAATTTTTAGAAGGCATATTACATTCCTCCCTCTCTCTATCCAAAATCTATTTAATTATCGCTAACAAATTGATTATATTAAACATTATTTAAACTTAAACAACTTCTTTGTTTTATGGTGAAATAACATGAAGATTTGAGATGTGATTACAGTTAAAAAAAAATCAATATAATGTTAAGAACTTTAATCAAATAAAATTTTATGATGAAATTTATATCAAGAAATAATATTTATGAGTAAGTATTAGGTTAGATATATAATTATATCATATTTCTATCCTGCATCTTCATGGTTTGCATTTTTCTAATCATTTGACTTTATAGATTCCTCTAAAATAAATGATCTCTATATATGTTAAGCTAAAAATATCAAACATGTTACTGGTTACTATTTTTGGGTATGGTGAGTTTTGACTTTTTTTTCTAATATTATTTTTTGTCTCAGAATTATGTTCTGAATACTTTTATCGCTTTCATAAGCAATTCTTAAAATCTCTTCACATCAATTTTTTTGTTGTTCTCTTTTTTAACGGTAGATTTTATTTTATTAAAGTTTGAGAATATATTTTTGGTGCAGGAATCAACATTCAGTTGTGTGCAACAATTTTAAATTAATTGTATATTGATTGTTCTGCTAACTATATTTGCCTTTTTCTTCATTTTTATCAATCTACTCTTTTCCTGTGGCTTTAAATTGTATTTCTTGAATTCTTTATTACAGTAAAGGGCAAAGAAACTCAATGGGAAAAGTTAATTCATATTATTCTTCATATTGGTAGTGGTGGGTTCAATATCAATAAAGGAGAGTTTTAGCCAATTCTATATATTTTTAATTTATGTTAATTTTCAGGATAAACGAAATTTTCATCTATTTAAATTCCTAATGTGGGTGTGTGCAACAACTGTAGGAACACTAAAGTCAATATACTTCAAAAGATTTTGCCGTACTTGAAAGAGTAATTAACTAATTATTGTATAATTAATGTGTATTATACACTTTCTGATAAATATATCATAATTTTAATTGGTAATTTGATAAGCGATACATGATGATTTAAGTAGTTTACAAACAGTCAGTTTGAGATATAAAATATGACTTATTTTTATTTAAAAATCCTCTCAATAATAATATTATATAATCATATTACTCCTCTTATAAGTAAATTTTTATGATCATATATGTAATCTATATATATATATATATATATATATATATATATAAGTAATTTTTTTTTATAAAATATATAATATATATATATATATATATATATATATATATATTGGTAATTTTGTCTTTTAAAATTTAGAGAAGAAAAAGTTAAAAAACTAAATTTAAAGGTAGATACTTGTATATATTCTAAAATTAGTCAGGGTACTACTTAGAGAAGGAATTGCAGAAGAAGTAATAATTATTCAACTATTAAATCATAAATAATTTCTATCACAAGTGAAGTATAATAAGTAGGTGAAGTAAGAAACTGATTAAAAATGATAGTCTGGTGCACTAAAACTTTTGTTATATACGATATTTCAAAAAGAGTCGAACCACAATATTTTTTTGATTTATGTTAGTTAGTGTCTTTGTTAATAATTTCATACTATAAGTTTTCTAACTCTTAAGGTTCTTATTCAACTTTTAAAAATTTTCATAATTTGACAACCACTCAGAAGGAATATATTAATTCTACAATATCTTTTTGAGATAAAATTTTTAATGATTTAAATATTTTTTAAATAATTTTAATATTTTATTATATAAGCTAGAATAGATGAAATCAATGATAAGAGATGTGGTGGAGTGGTAAGTAGCTTTTCATGTCGAAGGTTTGAGCCTTGAGTTTGGAAATATCATAATTAGAAAACAACACTTAATCAGGTACAAATATGAACATTAGATTTCGAACAAAAAACCAAAAAAAAATGAATAGATGATAATAATTTCTTTACAACAATTTCAATGATTTTTATTATGACCGCGCGAAGTGCGGCTATGTTGAGTAGTAATAAACTAATATGAATCATTTCAACTCGAATTGATTTATTGACGACTCGGATCAGGAGGAGCGCAATACTACGATCATGCAATATAGTTGACCCTACCAGCTCATCCCTAGTTGTAGCTAAATCAATTTAGGTATTTCAAAAATAAACTAATATGAATTGTTTCAACTCGAATTGTTCGATTGACGACTCGGGTCAGGAGGAGCGCAATACCAATATCATACAATATAGTTGACCCTATCAAATCATCCCTAGTTGCAGCTAAATCAATTTAGATATTTCAAATAATAAGATAATATGAATTATTTCAACTCGGATTGATCGATTGACGACTCGGGTCAAGAGGAGCGCAATACCAACATAACGTAATATAGTTGACCCTACCAACTCATCCCTAGTTGTAGCTAAATCAATCTAGTCATTTAAAAAATAAGCTAATAGGAATTATTTTATCTCAGATTGATTGACGACTCAGGTCAGGAGGAGCACAATACCAATATCACACAATATAGTTGACCCTATCAACTCATACCTAGTTGTAGCTAAATCAATTGAAGTTGTAGTTGAACATATGAACTCAATTGAAATTGTATAAAAATAAATGTTCAACCTGTTGCAACAAATGACTTATCTGTTCAAATTTATCAAACATATAATTGAATCTGTTGCAACAGATAATCGAATGCACATTGGCATCTGTTGCGACAGATGATTGAACCATTGGAAATTTTTAAATAGAAATTGTTTGCAACAGATGACTTATATGTTTTAAGATCTTCTTTTTATTTTTAAGCAATTTACTGTTTGAGATAAAAAAAGATAAAGTACTAAGGCGGTAAAAAATATTACTTAGATAACTCAAAAATCTCCTCCTTGAATTATCTTATCTTATCGTTTTAATGTCATCGCCTCCTCGTGCCGCTCAAAGTTATAAATGAATATTTAAAATTCATCTCTAGAATTCTCTCTCCTTCATCCATAAATTAACTTAATTCATCTCTCTTCTTTCTTTTAGAATTCTCTTTCTCGCCCCTTAAGGGTAATCATAACCGTCTCCTTTTTTACTCTCTTTTCTATCCTCTTTCATATGAGGATTCTTTTGGATCTAAACCGATCAATACCTTTTATCAACTGAAATGAGTGTTCTGATCACTTTATTTTTTTGACATTGTAGGTATGGTTCACTATTGCTCTTTCCTTTTCATCTTCTTCTTCGTATGTTATTTAAATTAGATATTTATATCTATTATTTTTATTGATTTACCCATTACCAGTATCCTATTTATTGAGAAAGTTGAAGGAAAGATGAATTTTAAGTCTTGAATGAATGAACCATTATTTTTATTAATCTTTGCAAAAAAAGTCATTTGTTGGGAGAACTAAAAAAGCCTTGTTGTTTGCTTTAGCGATAGCCTCTGCTGTTTCTCTGTTGTTGATGTTGGTGGTGGTGTTGCAATAGTTTCCTAAACTGTTGCAACTGATGAATCAGCTATTGAAATAGACGGAGCAACTTTTGGAAGAAATCAAACTAGTAGCAAGGTGGATTTGATTTATTCTAACAGATGACCCATCTGTTGCAACATTTCAACTATCTGTTGCCATAGATCCATTTCTTGTTGTAACAAATGACTCATCTATTGAACAGATGGGAAATCTATTGCACCAGATGGGTCATCTATTGCAATACTTGTTGTAATGTGTTGTATTCATTCTATTTTGTGTTACCCTTTCGTAATGTTCTTTTTGTTGTTCTCTTATCTGACATCAAATGTTCTACTCTTATTTGCAGATAAAAGGAAGTAAAAGTGGATCAACTTTTGCCAACCAGCATTAAAGGCTAGAGTAAAGATGGGTTCAGAGGAATAAGCTGCTTGCAGATGAAACCACTTCATATATGGGAGATATGTATTATTCATCAACCTATAGTGAAAACACACATCCAGTATACTAATTTTGTGAATGTTGGTTCTTTACCTATTAGCCATTAATTTTTCACACATGATATGGCATTTTACAGTTTAGTTTGATAGGTGCGAACTGATAAGGCCGAAGGATTCTAAGAAGGTGGTATCGATACCTTATTATAATTTAATAACGATTTTGCTCTTATTTATGTGTCAAGTTTGGAGAAGGGTTCAAGTTTTTTGGTAGCAGTGTAGATATTCAAATAGTGATTGGACTAATTTTAAGAGTTCAATGGACTTTTGAAAGGCCTCTAAAGCCTCGCAATGCTGCAAATAAGAATGGAAAACCAATAGTTATTGCCCTAGTCCAAATTTATATGAATGGGTTGCTCGAGGAGATTATTATATAGAAGAAGGTGCTTGTGAGAATACCTATGCAGGAAAGGAGATGTGGAGAAGACCATATATCAACTCAGACCTTAATAAAGAAGAAACACAGGGTAGGAAGGAACGTATAGTGAATCTGACTGATGAAATTGACATAAAAATTAAAAAATTGAATGATTTCATAAAAAATTAAAAAATTGAATGAGTTGCAAATGTGAAAGTGTATCCAAAAATAAAAATCCATCAGTCCATTTTAAAAAGAAAAATGCTGAAGTGGATTGGAGTTGTGCACTTCGTTAGGGGACTGCAACTAGCTAGCGTAACCTGAATGAAGACCCGCAAAATGCAGGACTAGAACTCTAAGGTTGCATCTTTGCGAGCACCGATGGTGGTAAGATTATCGATCAGGAACGAAACCTGAACCAAAAACTCCTAAAGTAAAAATAAGGTATCAAGCCAAGGTGATAATTTTTGAAGTTAAACTTGAACCCCAAGCCTTCTTCTTGTAGTTCTGGTCTGGTCAAAGGCAGTGGAAACAACAAGGCATGGGATTTTTGCCCAACTTCAGACCTTTTTATTTCTACTGCCATTAACCTGATCAAAACTACAAACATAAGGCATGGGATGCAAGTTAGAGTTCAAAAATTGATGTCTTGGATTCCCTTATTTTTACTTCTGGAGTTGTTGGTTTAGGTTTCTTTATTGACTGAAAATCTTACCAATTTGCTATGCTTGCCAAGCTGCTTTCTTAGAGTTCTAATCCTGCTCTTTGTAGGTCTTTATTGAGACCACGCTCGCTAGTTGCAGTCTCTAGCAAAGTGTCCAACTCCAGTCTTCTTTAGCATGTTTTTATTTAAAAAATGACTAATGGATTTTAATATTTAGATTCACTTTCATATTTGCAGCTCATTCAATTTTTTCATCTTTGAAGTCAATTTCATTGGCAAGATTGGCTAGAAATTCCTTACTTGCTCCCCTTTGTTTTCTCTTAAACAAGGTCTGAGATGATATATGGTCATCTCCACCTCCCCTTTCCCACACAATATTCTCGTAAGCACCTTCTACTGCATAATAGTCTTCTCGAGCAACCCGTCTGTATAAATTTGGACCAGGGTAATAACTATTGGTTTTTCATTCTTATTTGCAGCACTGCGAGGCTTCAGAGGCCTTTCAGAAGTCCATTGAATCCTTAAAATTAGTCCAATCACTATTTGAATGTCTACACTGCCACCAAAAAACTTAAACCCTTCTCCAAACTTAACGCATAAACATGAGCAAAATAATTATTAAATTATAACAGGGTATCGGCACTATCTTCTTTGAACCCTTCAGCCTTATCAGTTCGTACCTAACAAACTAAATTGTAAAATGTAGGATCTTGTTTGAAGGATCCATGTATAATTGATAAAAAACTGTATTCACAAAATTATTGTACTTTATGTGTGTCTATCATGAAAGCCTGATTAATAATGCATAACTCCCATGCATGAGAGTGGATCCATTCATCTGCACGCATCTTATTCTTTCTAACCTATCGTTAAGTAGTATACAAGACTACAGATGCTCAGAGGGTAACCATCTTCAATGTCAAAGGACTACATGCCCATCAAGAAAAAACAAGTGCTACAAGTCGGGACTTTTTCACTTTTTTTAATTTTTGAATCTATTTTTTATTTTATATAATAAAACAGTCACCAATTTGGATTAATTAAGGTATGTGATGACTATTTAAAATGAGGTGTACAGTCATAACTTTTTGTCTAACCCATTCAAAACAGCTGATGAATCAAATTCTCTATCTAGTGCAACTGATGAATCAGCTGTTGAAAGAAATCAAAATATCATCTCTAATAGATGGTGCATCTATCGCAATAGATAATTCATATGTTGTAACAGATATCTTATCTGTAGCACATATAGACCATCTGTTACAACAAATGATAAATCTGTTGCGATAGATGGATGATATATTGCAATAGCTCAATAATAACAGTTGTTATTAAGAGAGAAACCATTTTGAAAAGGTGAGAAGTTTGAATGTAAAATAAAAAGTCACGACTTTTCACAATAAACAAAAAGACAATAGTTTGAATCTAATTAATACAATGGAGCTGAACAGTCGTGCCTTTTTGCTCAACACATGCATATTCAATCCTCTATAAATAGGTCCCTCCTTAATCTTCATTCTACTCAACTTTATTTATTTCTTGTATTTTGTCTTTTCGTATTATATCTTCAACCACTTCTCTTCAAAGAGCATATTTCTTTCTCGTTGAGGTAAGTTTTTTTCTATGTAAATGTACCAGTTGGTAGTATACGTTGTACTATATTCAGACTCTTTTCTTTATTTTTGTGTTTATATTTTTTGTCAATTCATGTGTGTTCTTAATATGGTTGATCCTATTTGGGACATTGCTATCCTACGCGACACCATACGAAAACTTCAGAGACAGGTTAATGACCTACAGTAGGAGTTGAGTGAGGTGAGAGCAAGGATGCTTTGAGAGACTCACAGGCTGAAGAGGGCGTTACTGCTGCCGGTTGAAGATTGGATGGCTGGCAATAATAATGATGATGATGATGATGATACTAATAATTAGAATGTATTTTTCTTTTAGCATATGCTTTTAATTTTTCTATAGCGGATTTATACTTAATGTATTTTGTTTTTTTGTTTAATGAAAAATTTATTTTTTGTCGACTTTGGATTTTTAATTCTTATTTAATTTTCATTATATCTATTTCTTTTTCTCAACAAACATGTCAACGGTTAGACGTAAGGAGCAATTTTGAATTCAGTAGCAATAGCAAGAGTTTTGAGTTCTTTTAATAGATGGGTCATATATGGAAATAGATTGGTCATCGGTTAGGTTTTTTCAAGCAGATTATCCATCTGTTGGAATAGATATGTCATCTGTTGGAGAAAAATATTACAGTTTGATGAACTGTATTGTGTTCTTCTAGCTAATGTCCATCTGTTCCAACAGATGGGTAATCTATTGAAAATAATTTTGTGGTCTGTTGTATTTAGTTCCTGTTTTGCCTCTTTTTATTGATGTACAAGTTATTAAAAAATATATTTTATATAATAAATTATAACATTTACATTCACAACAATGAGTTAAATATATAAAAGTCCACAATAAACAACAACATAAGTTTTTGCTATTACAACGATCATGGTGGATTATGATCCAGGCATGTAGTTCTTTTGTGGCCAGGATTCTTACATATAGAGCACTTATTTTTTCTTGAAGGAAATGATTCTTCAACTCCACACCTCCTCTTATATCGCCTTCTTTCCGGTTTGATAGTGCTTGGGTCAATATATGTAGGAGGTATTAATCTCCCCAAAAGCTCTACAGGAACAATTCAAGGTTCTTTGGGAGGCACTTGAGTAATATGCTCGCTATATGTCATTATATATTTTTCCACCAAATAATATGGAGAGGAGTACTCATAAATTTTATTTCCATATTTGCACCGTATTGAACTCGAAGCGCTTCTATAGCATATGGACAAGGTATTTTGTCCAAGTCAAAAACTCCACACGTACAAGATCTTATTTGAAGATAAATCATGGAAACATCACCATGGCCGTTGATACTGGACTTGTAATTTGCTATTTGATGAGCAAACAACCTATTCCTGAGACTGATGTTTATTGATATTATTTTTTCCGCTTCTAGAACAAATTTAATTCCTACATCATTGAACTTCACACGCTTTTCATGAAAAAATTGGCCATACTTCTGGTTTATTTTATCAAACAGAGCCACGATGAGAAATTCTCTTTCATCACCAAGCAATGAATTCACCGATTCAGCTATGTTTGACGTCATAATATTGTACCTATACAAAAGAGTTAGTACGACATCATACTAAACTTGTAACTCAAACAAGACATTAAATTCATAAGAATGTACCTATTTTCCGGACAGAATGCCCAGCTTTATCTATCAAAATTAACACGTACAAGATGTTCTGTTGTCTTGGGATGCATATCCGTTATTTGATTGAAATAGTCTAAAAACTCCTCTCTACTATATGCTTTAGCTGCTCTATAAAAATAGGTCACGACCCTTTCGGTGTGAAAGTGTTTCCGAATGTTATCTCTAAGAGGCCTCATGCAACAACCAAAGTGAGATAAAGTGTAGAAAATTGAACCCATCTTTGGAATACTTGGATGTCTATCCAAAATAAAACACAACTCTTCGGTATCTTCGAATTTGTTAAAAAAAATATCCATAAAAGGCATCACATTCCTTGTCCGCTGCACAAAAAGCAACAGGAAATATGTGATTCTCCGCATCCAGTGCCACCGCCGCTAGCAAAACTCCATTATACCTGCTCCTTAAGAAGGTCCCATCGACGACTATGACTTTTCTCAAATGTTGAAAACCTTGAATCCAAGCACCATAGGATACAAAAAAGTACTTGAACCTTCCATTTTTATCAACACACAATGTCGTCTTACTTTTGAAATTTGTGGACTTAAGCATGTAACGGTAGACATCGAGGACTACATACCCATTCTCGTGTGTCCCCCTAACCAAATCCTTGGAAATCCACATAGTCATATATATCTTCCAATAACTGACCAAGACACCCAAATTCATAAGGATTTGATTGTCCATATCCCTTGTAGAAGGGCCTTTGCCATTGGAGAATCTATTCTTGAAATATTAACCGATGACCTTTACCGTAACGTGAGGATTTTAGCCCAAAATGTGCTCTGAACCACATGTGTGATACTTTTCATGTTTATGAATGATGAATCTATTAGAAATTAAGTACTTCACCGCTCCCAACCACTACTTGCAGTTTGAATTAGCAGATCTGAATCAAAAGACTTTACTCGAATTAATCACCTTCATTATTTTAAAATCTTTTTTCAAGTAAGCAATAAGCAAAGAAGTAGAAATTTCTTTCTTATCCTTGAATGACATTCCATTGTAAAAGTCGGTCTCGTCATCTTGACAATTTCCAGACTGTATCAATTAAGAAGAAATGCCCACCATATTGCTGCAGCAGTGGGCGTTGGTGTTTAATCATCATCTGGAATATTCATGTACAGATCATCCAACCTATCATCAAAGATGTCTTGTTGTTATTCTTTTTTTATATTTTGGATCTCATTCTCTCTCGTCTTTTCAACCACATAGGCCCTTAACACCAGCCTGGCTGAATTACTAAGATAAGCAAGGAATCAAACCTGATTAGTTATCTTGAAAGGTAGTACCCTCTAATTTTCAAAGGAGTTGTGCATGTAGCTGATGACGAGTTCTTTCAGTTGACAATTCAGTCCACAATAGATGATGATTAAGTTCACAAAATCATCATACAAAATATCCCTTTAGACTGTTATAGCTATCATCTCTAGCATTCACCCTCTTTTCAATGCCATACATATCGATTGCTCTTCTCAATCCATTGACCATGACAATCCACCCCTATTGTTATTGATCCCTCCATTAGTGTTGAATAAGGAGTTGATAGGACATGTCCCCAACTAACTCCAACTACTGAAAAAACTAAGTACTAAATATATGAAATAATCAAATCATAACATTCTTGAATAATGAGAACTCACTGCTAACTCTGACTGCTGAAACTGGAATACTACTGATGCTTTGGAGCTCGTACTTTTGAACCTATGGTATAAAACACCATAGCACAAATGCATCTATATGATTGAATGTAATGGTATGCAAGTGAGGTAGACTGAATACAAATGGTTTATATGCATGAACAATGTTGACTGACTGTATAACATGATCGTGAGAATACATACATGAATATGTAACTGTAGCTAGATTCTGGAGTAATACTGACTACTGAGTCTGAATACTGATAACATGAGTTACTGATAACTGATATACCTGATATTGGGCGACCGTGTCTGACAGTCTAGGTTCTGATAGAACTAGCTGAGTTTTGTACTGAGTTGAGTGACTGTATTTGATAGTCATAGGTTCTGTAGAATTATCTGAGTTCTATTACGGAGATTGGGTGACTGTATTTGACAGTTCTGATTTTGTAATCAAAACTGTGGGAGAATTATCTAACTGACATGCCCCTTTTTCTAAATAGATTTAGGGTCCAACCTGTAACCCCAGTTGGAAGGGTGTCAATACCGCACCACTGGTAAGGACAAGCTGTGAGAAATCTCTCATCTAACAAGTACTCTAAGGAGAACGGTGAGACCCTCATATAACAGGTTAAGCCACCTTATCTACCCTCAACTAACAGGTTTGATGTCTCAAGCTACGCTGGCTACGTAGTTCTGGAGTGCAAGGATTGCTTCTAAGAATCACACCCTCTACTAACAGGTGAGTTCCCATCCTTGGCCTCACTCGATGCTGAATCTTATTCCCATCTTAATAGACACTGAACATGATTAACTGAACTGAAATGGACTGAGTTCATTGAGTTTTGTTAACTAACAAAACACTATTAAGATCTGATAACTGATTGAGATTACTGAGTTTTCCTAAGTCATGTAACTAACTGAATTCTACTGAGTTCTGAAACTAACTGAGGATACTACTAATCATGGCGTGATTGAGATTTATCATGAAACTGACGCTAGTTCTAGGTACACAGCTAAGTTGTCGGGTACAAGTGCCCTCAGGACTCGATGGCATGAAACTGACAAGACACGATACTTCTTGAATACATGACCAATATCAACAATCCACAATACAATAAGTTGGGGATTTCACGAGCAATTGGTTATCATAACCCATTACATGGATAGGAATTCATATAAACATATCATGATTTCATCACTCTAATCCCATGGACATTCCATCAAGAAAATACATTGCATAACAATAATATGGGAGACATTTTAAACATGAGGGTAAGCATGTATTTACCATTTAGGTCACAATTGAGCTATATGCATGATTTCCATTCTCTTAGGCATTTTATCAAACACCTAGGATGCATAACTTAGGGCTTAGGCATGAATATCAAATTAATACATCAAAGTTCCTTCATTCAACTCAATTTCATCATTTTCAATCCATACATTAACATAATTTCGTGAAAACATATTAAAGATTCCAACTTGGGAATTGTATGACAACATAACCATGGTCATAAATCAATCCACAACATAAAAATAACAATTTATCATTTAAAAGTGGATTCTTGAGTTTCATGGATGAAAGGAATCTATGAATGAACACTTGACATACCTTGGATGGAAAATTCTTGAAAACTAACGGTAGAATCTCTTGAATTTAAAGATCCAATAAAAACCCTAGACTTGTTCTTGAGAGTATTTGAGAGTAACAACAATATTTTGGTGAAATAAGGGTTGAATCTCGTGTTATAGGCTTATATAAGGGTGGGAAATTGACCATTTTTCTTAAAAACACGGATATTTAATGACTAAAATTGGGCATCAACGCGATTGGCGATGTGGCACGTCGATGCATCAATGCGATACCCGACGCGTTGCGCCATGATAGTGCCAAGCCTCAGTAGTTTTTTTTAGCAGTCCCTGCAAAAATGTTAACCAACGCGAAAGGCGATGCGGCGTGCCAAGATCGCATTGGTCCACTATTTTGGAACACCAACATGGTCTAAACGAGGTCCGAAAAATCCAAAACTTGTCTGGAAACATCTATTGACCTCTCTGATCATGAATTTACAACAAATACGGACTATTAAAGGACATTAAAGTGGTAAAATGAGATTGCCAACTTTTGACGGTCGAAAGTAAACTAAGTCTGAGAACTTAGCTAAAATTTTCTATGTTTGGGATCCCCTTGACAAGCTTAAAGGACTGATTTAAGCTTAAAAATTTTGCGGGGTTTTACATTATCTCCCCCTTGAGAACATTCATCCTTGAATGAGACTGACTGAGATAGAAAAAATACAAATTGAAGTATATATAAGACTTGAATAACCAAAATATGATTTTATGACTGACATGACTGATAAACTGAATATATCATACTGAACGTGCATATCTGATGCATGTGTAACTGATTCATGAATGCATGACTGAGATTTTTGATAAGCTGAGTTCCTCATAATGAGGATGCATATCTGATGCATGATTATGTGACTGATATAATACATGAATATATGACTGAATATGCAATGGTATTTGATACCAAGTTTATAATAGAATTCTGAGCATGAAACTGTATACCAAGTTGGTAATGAAACTGAACATGATAACTGAGCAAGCTTAAGAGAAACTATTACCTTAGAATGAGTCTGAGTTAGTGAAAAAGAGGTGAGGATACTTGGTTCGCATATCTACTTTTGCTTCCAAGGTAGCTCCCTTAATGGACTGATTCCACCAAAGAACTTTGACAAGAGAAACTTCTTTGTTCCTCAGTTTACGAGTCAGGTAGTCAAGAATTTCGATTGGAATTTCTTCATAAGAGAGGTTGTTCTGAACATCAATACCCTCTATAGGGACTACAACTGATGGGTTACCTATGCACTTCTTGAACAAAGAGACATGGAACACTGGATGAGTGAGGCTAGATCTGAAGGTAATTTGAGCTCATAAGCTACCTTTGCGAAATGACTGAGGATTTAGAAGGGACCAACATATCGGGGACTGAGATTTCTCTTCTTGCCGAATCTCTTCACTCCCTTCATGGAAGAGATCATTAGGTAAACATAGTCACCAATCTCAAACTCGAGATCCTTTCTGCGCATATTTGTATAAGACTTCTGTTGGCTCTGATCAGCCCAGAGTCTTTCTCTGATCAACTGGACTTTTTCTAAGGCATCAAATACTAAGTCAGGCCTTATAACTGAGGCCTCACTAACTTCGAACCAACTGATTGGAGATCTACATCTCCTACCATAGAGAGCTTTGAATGGAGCCATTCGAATGCTAGAATGATAGTTGTTGTTGTATGAAAACTCAATCAAAGAAAAGTGATCATCCTAACTACCCTTGAAATCAATTGCACACGCTCACAACATATCTTCTAAAGTCTGAATGGTCCTTTCTGCTTGACCATCTGTCTGGGGATGAAAGGTTGTACTGAGATGAACTTGGGTACCAAGAACCTTTTGGAATGCTTTCCAAAAGTGAGAGGTGAACTGGGTACCTCTGTCTGAAATAAAGGACAACAAAACACCGTGTAATCTGACCAACTCTCTGATATAGAGTTTGGTGTAATCCTCGGCTGAATAAGAGGTATGGACTGGAAGAAAATAAGCTGATTTGGTCATATTATCTACAATGACCCATACTGAATTATGATGGCGATGAGTACGAGGCAAACCCGTCACAAAGTTTATGTTCACTTCTTCCTACCTCTAAGTAGGAATACTGAATTCCTGCATGGACCCACTAGGCTTCTGATGCTCTATCTTAACCTGCTGATATATAGAGCACTTAGCCACAAACTCTGCAATATCTGTCTTTATCCCACTCTACCAATAGATCTCCCGCAAGTCACAGTACATTTTAGTGGCCCCTAGATGAATAGAGTAGTGCGCACCATGTGTTTTTGTGAGAATTTGTTGCCTCAAGTCATCTACACCTGGCACACAAAGACGACCCTAACAATGCAAAACACCATCTCCCCCTTGGGAGAAAACCTCTACTTTCTGATCTTTGACTGATTCTTTCAACTTGATTAGACTGGGATCTTTATCCTATTTTTTTTCACCTCGAAAAATAGAGATGGTTCTGAACTGTTCTGAACCTATATACTACCTTCTGCTGAATCGACTAGACAGAAACCTAGTTTGGCAAGCTAATGGACTTCCTGAGATAACTTCTTCATAATGTCCTTAACGTGAGTAACACTACCCATAGATAGTCTTCTGAGAGCGTCTGCCACTACATTGGCCTTGCCCAAATGATAAAGGACACTCATGTCATAATCTTTCAAGAGCTCTAACCACCTTCTCTGATCGAGATTAAGATCTTTTTGAGAAAATACATACTGAAGGCTCTTATGATCTATGAACACATCTACATGAACACTGTACAAGTAATGCCACAAAATCTTAAAGGCAAAAACTACGGCTGCTAATTTAAGATCATAAGTAAGATAATTCTTCTCATGAGGTTTAAGCTGTCTGGAGGTGTAGGCTATGACCTTACCATGCTGCATGAGGAAATAACCCAAGCCTACTCTGGATGCATCACAATACACTACGAACTCGTCTGTACCATCTGGAAAAGCCAAATCCAGAGCTGAGGTGAGTTGAGTCTTCAACTCTTAAAAACTCTTCTCACAAGGATCTGACCACTGAAATTTGACTTTCTTCTAAGTCAATCTGGACATAGGGGATGCAATAGAAGAAAATCCATCAACAAACCATCTGTAATAGCCAACGAAACCCAAGAAGCTTCTGATATCTGATGGAGACACAAGGAGAGGCCAA
Organism: Capsicum annuum; assembly: GCF_002878395.1. NCBI lineage: Eukaryota > Viridiplantae > Streptophyta > Magnoliopsida > Solanales > Solanaceae > Capsicum > Capsicum annuum. Next base: position 33,861,909 of record NC_061114.1, read on the forward strand.
TTTTTTACTGCTTTGGTCTTTTGAGGATCAACTCTAATGCTATAACCGAAAATGATATGAACAACGAATGCTACTGACCTTAGCCAAAGTTTGTACTTACTAAATTTGGCAAACAATTGATGATTTTTGAGAGTCTGCAATACTATTTTGAGATGGTCTGCATGATCACACTCACTGCGGGAGTAAACAAGGATTTCATCTATGAAGACTATGACAAACATATCCAAGTACTGCTTGAACACACGATTCATCAAGTTTATGAACATTGTTGGGGCATTGGTAAGACCAAAGGACATAACTAAGAATTCAAAGTGATCATACCGAGTACGGAAGGCTGTTTTTAGAATGTCACATTCTCTGACTCTGAGCTGATGATAGCCTGATCTGAGATCTATCTTGGAGAAATAGTTGGCACCCTGAAGTTGATTAAATAAGTCATTGATTTTGGAAAGTGGATACTTGTTCTTTACTGTGATGTTATTGAGTTGATGGTAATCAATGCACATTCTAAGAGGACTGTCTTTCTTTCATACAAATAAGACTGGTGCGCCCCACGAGGATACACTGGGTCTGATAAATCCATTATCTAGGAGATCCTTCAACAGTTCTTTTAATTCTCTGAGTTCTGCTAGTACCATTCTATATGGCAGAATAGATATAGGTTGAGTATCTAGAAGAAGATCAATACCAAAGTCTATTTTCCTTTCATGAGGAATTCCTAGAAGATCTTCGGGAAAGATATCTGATTATTCATTCACTACTAGGACTGATTCAAAGATGGGAGTTTCAGAACTAGAGTCCTTAACTCGAAGAAGATGATAAACACATCCCTTAGATATCATTTTCTGTGCCCAGAGGTAGAAAAAAAACTGACCTTTGAAAACTGAAGTACTACCTCTCCACTCTATGACAGGTTCATTCGAAAACTGAAATTGGACGATTCTGTTTCTATAGTCTTTTGTGGCATACTAGGATTGAAGCCAATCTATGCCGAGAATGACATCAAAATAAGTCATCTCTAATTCGACTAAGTCTGCTGAAGTGACCTTCTGAGATACCATAACCGGACAGTTCATGTATACCCGTCGGGCTATGATGGTTTTACCCACTAAGTGGAGACTGAGAAGGGCTCTACTAGAATTTTGGGACTGACTCCAAAATCAACTTCTATATAAGGAGTAACAAAAGACAAAGAAGCTCTTGGATCTAGCAAGCATAAACATGCAAATAAAATATCTGTAATGTACCAGTAACCACATCAGGAGAATTTTCTTGATCCTGCCAGGACTGAAAAGCGTTTGAACGTTGCCCATTAGTAGCATTGAAAGCGGCACCCTGCTGATTTGGGCAACCAAACTGAGCTGAGGAATGGTTATGTTGACCCTAAGGACCTGGCTGAGGATAATTTCTGACTCTGTGGCCTGGCTTTCCACATCCGAAGCAAACATCACTACCAGCTCTGCAAGTACCCTGATGGTGTTTGTAACACGTCTGACAAAGAGGATAGGTTTGGGCACTGCTAACACAGCCCTGAGACTTAGAGCCTGGCGCCCTATCTCTGTTGCTGTCTCTAAATTTTGGCATTAGAGCACCGGCTGAGGAAGGAGCTGGAACGGATGACTTTGGATGGAGCTGAGAACTACTTCCACCCTCTGACTTAGGCTGAGCAAAGTTAAAACTACCTGTCCTTACTTTCTTATTCTGCTTTTCTCTCATCTTAATCTTCTGCTATTCTATCTGTTGAGCATGCATCATAAGCCTGGCTATGTTCATCTCACTAATCAACATTGCAGATCTGCACTCATTGACCACACTATCATTTACCCCAGAAACAAACTTACTCATCTTAGCCTTGTTTCTGCCACTACATAAGGAGTGTATCCAGCTAGTTGAGTAAACTTAAGAGAATACTCTTTCACTGTCATGTTAACCTACCTGAGGTTGATAAATTCTAGCATCTTAGCTTTCCTCAGTTCTAGGGGAAAGAATCTATCAAGAAAAGCAATGGCAAACTTCTCCCACTCAATAGGCCCTACATCTGTAGCCCTCTCTACTTTCCGCTGTTTGAACCATGTGTGAGCTACATCCTGCAACTGATATGCAACTAGCTCAGCACTCTCAACAGCTGACACTTCCATGATATTTGTAACCTTCTGAACCTGATCAAGAAATTCCTGAGGGTCCTCATCTAACTTAGATCCGAAAAGGGATAGTAGATTTATTCGGGTGAAATCCCGAATCTTGGCTGTAGCTGAATTGGCTATTGGGTTGGCTAGAACGACAGCTAGTCATTCATTCTGGGCAACAACTGAGTTAGAAAGAGTAGTGAATGCAACTATTAACTCTGCATGAGAAACATGTCCATCCAAGGGATCTGCTTGGATGGGCTGAAGGGCTGACTGACTTCCGTTTCTTCTCTTGGCAGACATGTTCTGTAGAAGAAAGGGAGAAACGAATTAGACTAAAAGTTAAACTTGAGCTCATGCTCACTGGCACGATATGAATACTGAAAGAAGGAAAACTATTCCTAAAATATCTTATAGCCTCTTGTATATAAATATGGCGTGCAATACACCCATGCACAAGACTCTGCTAGATGCAGCTTTCAGACTTCCTAGGATACTATTTAACCTTAGGCTCTGATACTAAGTTTGCAACGCCCCAAATCAGGTACCTGAAATGCTAAACAGTGCTCATGACCCTGAAGGACCACAAGCTAACCCATGACTGATATCTTTAACTGAGCACTACATAATATGATGTAAAAATATAGAATTAAAGGTTGAATGGCCATAAGGTTCAAATATATGATAAAACATAACATCTGTAAATACAGTACATCATTACCAAAATAATTAAAATAACTGTGAACATGCTATAGTCTGAAAGCCTCTAGACTGTCTGAATAAGGAGTTGATAGGACATGTCCCAAACTAACTCCAATGCTGAAATAACTGAGTACTAAAGATATAAAATAATCAAATCATAATATCCTCGAATAATGAAGACTCACTGCTAACTCTGAATGCTAAAATTGGAATGCTACTAATGCTCTGGAGCTCGTGCTTCTGAACCTAATGTATAAAACACCATAGCGCAAATACGTCTGTACGATTGAATGTACTGGTATGCAAGTAAGGTAGGCTGAATACAAAGGGTTCATATGCATGAACAATGCTGACTGACTGTATAACATAATCATGAGAATAAATACATGAATGTGTAATTGTAGCTGGATTCGCGAGTAATACTAACTACTGAGTCTGAATACTGATAACATGAGTTACTGATAACTGATATACCTGATACTGGGCAACCGTGTCTGACAGTCTAGGTTCTGATGGAACTAGCTGAGTTTTGTACTGAGTTGAGTGACTGTATCTGATAGTCCTAGGTTCTGTATAACTATCTAAGTTCTATTACTGAGACAGGGTAACTGTATCTGACAGTCCTGATTTTGTAATTGAAACTGTGGAAGAATTATCTAACTGATATGCCCCTTTTTCTAAATAGATTTGGGGTCTAACCTATAACCCCAATTGGAAGGGTGTTAATACCGCACCACTGGTAAGGATAAGTTGTGAGAAATCCCTCATCTAACAGGTACTCTAAGGAGAACGGTGAGACCCTCATATAACAGGTTAAGCCACCTCATCTAGCCTCAACTAACAAGTTTGATGTCTCAATCTACGCTGGCTACGTAGTTCTGGAGCACAAGGATTGCTTCTAAGAATCAAAGCCACTACTATCAGGTGAGTTCCCATCCTTGGGCTCACTCGGTGCTAAATTCTACTCCCATCTGAATAGACACTGAACATGATTAACTGAACTGAACTGGACTGAGTTCATTGAGTTTTGTTAACTGGCGGAGTACTATTGAGATCTAATAACTGACTGAGATTACTGAGATTACTGAGTTTTTCTGAGTCATGTAACTGACTAAATTCTACTAAGTTCTGAAACTAATTGAGGATACTACTAATCATGGTGTGACTGAGATTTATCATGAAACTGATGCTGGCTCTAGGCACACAGCAAAGTTTGGGTACAAGTAGCCCCAAGACTCGATAGCATGAAACTGATAAGACACGACACTTCTTGAACACATGACCAATATCAACAATTCATAATACAATAAGCTGGGGATTTCATGAAGCAATTGGTTATCATAACCTTGTACATGGATAGGAATTCATATAAACATATCATGATTTCATCACTCTAATCCCATGAACATTCCATCAAGCAAATACATTGCATAACAATAATATGGGAGACATTTTGAACATGGGGGTAGACATAATTTCCATTCTCTTAGGCATTTTATCAAACACCTAGGATGCATAACTTAGGGCTTAGGCATGAATATCAAATTAATACATCAAAGTTCCTTCATTCCACTCAATTTCATCATTTTCAATGCATACATTAACATGATTTTATGAAAACATATTACAGATTCCAACTTGGGAATCGTATAAAAATATAACCATGGTCATAAATTAATCCACAACATAAAAATCACAATTTATTATTTAAAAGTGAATTCTTGAGCTTTATGGATGAAAGGAATCCATGAATGAACACTTGACATACATTGGATGGAAAATTCTTGAAAACTAACGGTAGAATCTCTTGAATTTGAAGCTCCTATAAAAACCCTAGACTTGTTCTTGAGAGTACTTAAGAGTAACAACAATATTTTGGTGAAATAAGGGTTGAATCTCGTGTTATAGGCTTATATAGGGGTGGGAAATTAACCTTTTTTCTCTTAAAAACACTGAAATTTAATGACTGAAACTGGGTATCGACGCGATTGGCGACGTGGCGCGTTGATGTATCAATGCGATACCCGACGCGTCGCGCCATGATCGCGCCCAACCTCAGTAGTTTTTTTCTGGCTATCCCTACAATAATGTTAACCAACGCGGCGCGCCAAGATCGCATTGGTCTATTGTTTTGGGACACCAAACGTGGTCTAAACGAGGTTCGAAAAATCCAAAACTTGTCCGGGATCACCTATTAACCTCTCTGATCATGAATTTATAAAAATACGGACCATTAAAGGACATTAAGGTGGCAAAATGGGATTGCCAACTTTCGAAGGTCAAAAGTAAACTAAGTCTGAGAACTTAGCTAGAATTTTCTAAGTATGGGACCCCCTTGACAAGCTGAAAGGACTGATTTAAGCTTAAAAATTTTGCGGGATCTTACATATAATAAAATTAATAGTGATTTCATAGTGTCGTAACATGAACCTCAATAGATGTATAATCTGTTGTAACAGGTAAGTGATCAGTTGCAATAGATTACTTACCTATTGGGATTCATGTAACTCTCCTGAAGCTGATCTCAACAGGTGAGTCATCTTTTGTAACAGGTGAATTATATGTTGCAATAGAATATACATTTGTTGCAACATATGAAGCGCCTGTTGGGATTGATGTTACAGTACTAAAGAACCTTTGAAGTAGATTCCAACAGATGAGTGACATGTTACAATAGATAACTAACCTGTTGGGACAGATGACTTACCTGTTGCAATAGACGACGTGCCTGTTAGAATTAAGTTCAGGTTCTGTTGCAACAGATAACTAACCTATTGCGACAGATGACTTACCTGTTGCAATAGACGACGCGTCTGTTGGAATCGAGTTCAGGTTCTGTTGCAACGGGTTAATAATTTGTTGCAATAGCTTTTAACCCTGTTGCAACAGATAACTAGTTTGTTGCAACAAAGGGGTCATATGTTACAACAGATGACTCGTCTGTTCGATTCATGTTACGGCACTATAGAACCATAAACATGAATCCAACATATGAGTCTTCCATTGCAAAAGATGGCTCATCTATCGCAATAGATAAGTGATCTATTTAAACAGATGGATATTATGTTTCATTCATGTTCACGTGTTATTTATTGTTGGAAAAAACAGCACAATAGCAGTTACCAGATGACAAATTTAACTAAAAGTCATAATTTGACTTATCAAAGTCTCTTATGAAGTAATGTCAAAGTGGAAAGTGATGTACGAAATAAAATTTGACCTAAGAAATTGGTTAAGTATTAGTAGTAGCGGTAACAACAACAACAACGGTTAATAGGAAGATGATGATAATGAAACAGAAGATGATGAATAAAGCAGCAGCAACAATGAACAACAAAAAATTGATAAGAGAGAGAAATCAACAATGGATGCTAAGAGAGAGAAAACAACAATGGATGAGAAGAGAGAGAAATGTGCCTTTTTTCCCTCCGTTTTTGTGGGTTATTCTCAGTCTTCTCCAACTTTCTTAATTCATAATAAATTAATTGTCACCTATACTCAATTATTAAGACTTGAATCACCTACACCTCATTTTGAAACTCTTTTATCACTTTTAACTCAATGACCCAAGTTACTATACTTATTAAAAAAAATTTGAAGAAAATTTATTTTAAAAAATATGATAAAATTTAAAATAAGACTATAAAGATCTTTTCACAAATGTGATTAAATTTAGGTCAAAAACTATGATCATTTAGCATTGAATATGGATTATTTCCTTCCTCAAAAAGATTTAACTCGGAGAAAAATCAAGAATTTGATATATCACAGAAATCAAGAAAACAACTCTTACGGAATAAGACCACATTCGAGAAATGTCGGGACTATCTATATAGGTCAAAATTGCCTCAACATGTGGACAAATGGAAAGCTTGTCACGTATTGCCAGATGGACATAATTCAGTGACAAAGTTGTGATTACGTGGATCAAGATAATCAACATTGAGCCACACACCGGGCATCGCCAGAATTCAGACATCGTAAGAGTTCATACACCGCATCGAAAAATAAATTTGAAGAAAAATGCAACTACCTCTGTACAAAGCCAAGTGTTATTTCTTTTTTCATTAAATGATATTTATTTTGATGGTAATTAGGGGTTTAATATAAAGAATTCAATCGTTGAAACTGATTCCCTAAATTAAAATCATGTAGGCGACGACAAAAGCACAATTGTCTTAATACAAAAATCAATTATTTTTAAAACTTTATTACTAGCTAGTGAACTTATTCACGCTTTGTGTAATTATAAAAAATAATAAAATATTAATAATTTATTAAAAATAACAAAGCCATAAGTTACAACTTTGAACCAAAGAAATAATAAACTTATGAAAATATGAAATTTATATAAAATACATACAAAGATTGAAATATGAAAAGAAAAAAATGCAATATCATTCTTTCGATCTTAGTCATTGAAATAGAATAAAAAGGTAGGAAATAATTTATCACCTTTCGACTTTTTATTAATATCCATTCCCACAAGCCAATCACTATTCAGTAGCCTTCATCTTATTCTTCGAGTAAAACAAAAGAGTCAATATAAGAATCACCTGAAATATAACAACTTAAAAAGCTGGTATAATCATTTCTATAAAATCTTGGAACATCTTTATTTATAGGACTATGATATAAAATACCAAATAATATTATCACATGTCTATGACATATTTTATAGGTTATGACAATAAAAAATTATGGATTTAATTGAGTTAAAGACCATTATGTTGTATATTAAAAAATTTAATGAAATAATTTATTAGTTTTTTAATATTATAATTAAGAGAGTTAAAAGAATATATTTTTTTAATGAGAAAAATAGCAAAATACTTGGGGGTGGGGGGAGGGGAAGTGCGGGATTATATTTCTTGATCAGAAAAGATATACTACATCACTTTTTCTATTACTGGCTTTATTACTTCTATTTATACTTCTTTCGTTTCAGAATAAGTGAATTGTTGAGATATTTATTGGTGTTTCAAAATAAGTAAATCATTGAATTTTTTTTCAAATTTGCCGTTATGATTTGACAATTAATTAACTTTTGAAAAGGTATTACAAAGTTAACTTTTTCTTTTTTGGGGGATAAAAATAAAAAGTTGTGTTAAATTTATATCTTTAATATTTTTTTCTTAATATATGTGTCAAAATTCAATAATTTATTTATTATAAAACGCAAAAAATATTATATATAGATTCATATAAAAAATTTTTTTACCACAAATTAGTAAATTTACAAAAGATATTAAAAGTAACATGCACTGTTAGTAAATCCTTCTAGAAATCAAACTTTCATTGCCAAATACATACCATAGCAAGAGGAGATATGACACATTAATTAAGTAAAATATTAAATGCATCAAGACTGTCTGTCAATACAAAAATTCAAGAATTTTATAATTTTTTAATATAAAGCTCCTTACACTTGGGTAAGTATACTTAGGTAAGTTTAAACTTATTGATGGTAATTTAAATCAAGATTACGTATTAATTAGTTGATAAATCATGTTCAAACTATTCCATTAAAACACAAATAGTCTTTTTTGTTTTGTTTTCTATTCGGTGTTCGACATCTGTATTGAAGCCCCGACTAATCCGGATCGTGCATTGCAAGGCCCATTAAAATGGCAACGCTCCCAACAGAGTTTTTCTCCATACTAGGGTCGAACCCTCGATCTCTTGAAAACTATTTGAATATATAGCTAACACTTTTACATTGGAGAATAAACGTTGGCCCATAATAAACATAATGCTTTGGTTTTAACCAACTAATATTTCTAGATCAATATAATTAAAAATTTTAATATTATTTTTTCGAAAACTAAAATCAAACCTTCCAATATTCAGACATGATAAAATCAATAAATCAATTAGCTCAATACAATGAGATAGTTTTTCATTGGAAGGTTAATATGTCTGAATATTGGAAGGTTAATATTCAGACATACAATGATTTTATTATGTCTGAATATTGGATATTGGAAGGTTGATAAATCTTAACTTCCTTTGTTTGCATTATTGAGTTTAGTTTGATTTTATATTTTAAAAAATTAATAATATTTAATTAATTCTATTAAAAATAGATCAAAGAAAAATCCTAACCAAATTGACTGGTTATTATATATTTAAAATATATTAGTTTTATAAGTAATTTAAATACTTTATTTACATTACACCATACACTCATTTTTAGAAATGTAATGAATTCAAACTCATTCCTTTACAGAAATAACAATGAAATTTACATAGATTTTTTATATTTTTTTTTATATTATATATCTGAAGACATGGTCTCTATAATCCAAGAAAATACTAAGGACCATGATAAAAAAGGTATTAATAGATTGTTAGCGGGAAATGGTGGATTTTTTTTTAATTATAAAGAATAAAATAAAGGAGATATCTACTGTTTTCTCCGTTTAAAAAGGAATTACTTACTTTGATTTGACATAAATTTTAAAAAAATAAAGAAAACTTTTGAATCTTGTGACTTTAAATTAAAGTTGTGTCAAATATATCAAAATGTTCTTTAATCTTATGGTCCTAAACATATCATGCGGAAAATTGAAATTAAAATATTACCAAAATAGAAAGGGATCATTTTTTTAAACTGACTAAAAAATAGATCATTCTTTTTAAAACGGAGAAAGTATTAAATTTTTTGAATATTGAACCAAAACCGACAACCATCAGACCAATAAGTATGTATTTATATTTGATTTTAATAATTGACAAATTAACTACAATGATTTGATTTTGATTTTAACCAAACACTAATTGAATCATGAAACCCCCAATCATCATCGTACTAAATAAAATAAAAGTAAAAAATACATTAAATATAGTACATGCTGAATAAATAGATTATTAGTTTCTATATGGAATACTATCATACATCTCTCTATATATATATTGCTAAGAAAGATAAGCCTGAATTACCATCATAGATTTTTATGGAAGAAAGGAAGTTCACAATAGGTTTGACTTAGAATTCGTTTGGATAGGCTTAAAAAATAGCTTTTAAAAAAAACAATTAAAAGTAATTTTGAAAGTGTTAAAATTTATTTTAAAAATAAGCAGTTACGTGTTTGGATAAAAGTATTAAAATTGAAAAAAAATTATTGATGTGTTTGGTAAATAAGTGTTTTTAAATATTTTATGATCAAAATATTTGAAATACCTTTAAAATTGTTACCAATATGTAGAGTTGATTATTATTAATTTTTATTTCTAAAATGATTTAAATTAATATATATATATATATATATATATATACTAGTTTAGATGTACGCGCCACGCGCATGTACCTCACTCTAATCAGTTTAAATGTTATACTAAATATGATATTTGTTTAAATAATAAAAATGAATATAACATCTTTTGAACATGTAAGATGAAGAAGTTAATTAATTAATTATATAGTATTTGTAATATCTAAGATATAAATAAGATAGTAAAAATATGAAATACATTAACATCCCCTTATATGTGCCAGCAAATTTTATTTTTAAAATAATTTTGTATTTGTGCCAAGGAAATAAAGAATTTTTTTATCTTACAAAATTCTTCAACTTCAATGCTTCGAAATAAAACATCTAAAAGTAATAAATCTTCAAAGTATGTGTGTTGAACTTATATATTACGACAATCCATAAAAAATGTATTTGTTCCTTCTTACTTATCAGAAGATTTTGCACTTAAAATATATAATAATTCTTTTTCCTTTAACAATATTATAAGTTTCAGATCGGCGTAGAAGTGATATAACAAAATTACTATAAAAAATACTTGTAAAAAAATTAAGTGGACCTCATATAAGACGTGAAGTTAATTTAAAACATCAATGATTAACTTATCATTTTATATCTATTTTATTTTTATTAAATATATATTTTTTAATATTTTGATGGCTTATAATAATTAATTAGGATAATATTTAGTAAAATTATGATTAAAGCAGCTAATGTAGACATGTCATAAATATCTATTTAAATTTTTTTATTAAATATTATTATTTTTTAATATATACATAATTTATAATAATTAATTAGGAGTAATATAGTAAAATTACAGAGTAAGCAGCTGAAGCAGACATGTCGATGGAGAGTTGCTTCAGCTGCCCAACTCTCTCTTGTATAACTAGATGTAGAAGCTCGCGCTAGCGCGAGCCCAATAATAGTAATCTAGTTTTAATTTGTTACTGTCAGTTTTGTATGTCGCAATTGAAATTACATTATAGATTTTTTATTTAAATCTAATTTTAATGTCCATATCAGCCTTGCTATAATCTCTGTTTGGGAAAACTCAAGAGTCAAGAAAATGTTCAGTCTTAATTCAGCTGAATTTTCAGAAATTATGAACAGATTTCACTTCCTAATTCAGCTTCATTTCCAGAAATATACAAAACGCACGATAAAACAACACAATTTGCATCAATTGTAGCTTTTCTAAATTGTAATTTATTGATCACAAATTACAGTCGATACTAAAACATCAATATTGCCTCCCAGCTCCCGATTCTCATAACTGTGCCAGGAAAATTTGAGGCTTTGAGCTTTTCAATAGTTCCGGAGTTCCCTTCCCCTAATTGTTGAGTTCCAATAAAAAATGAAAAACTACTCTAAATAGGGCTCTTCACGTAATGGACTGGGCTCATCCAGTGCGTTGTACTTCCATCTCAACCAATTGTTAAGAAATTATCACCCAAAGAAAAAATAAAAAAAAAATAAGGTGCTACATCATTCATCGCTATAAGTGATGCTGGAAGAAGGAATCTGAAACAATAGAATTAAATATTTATGCACTCTACAGTAAACAAAACGACTGAATTCTATATAGTTCAAGCATTATTTCAATTGAATGCTTCAGAGACAATGTAGTATAATACTTGAGATAATTCAATGATATTAATAAAATGCGCCTTTGGTTAATGCATAAACAAGAGTAAAATTTGTTATAACATGTTAACTTCCTGAGAACCTATATATTACCAGAAAGTGCCTTCAAGTATGTTGGCTAAAAGAGGATTGAGTGAAGACCACAAATAAAAGCATCTGTGTTCATGCATACTGAGAAAATTGATACTTAGATGTCTTCTTCTTTAATGTTAGTGTGAACCAAACAAGTCCTGCTAATACAACTTCAACTTCATATGTTTCTCTGTTGTTTTGTTTGGTTACTTTGTTTGTTTAATAATCCAACTTCTCTTTGATTACAGAAAGAATATTTAAACTTTTCTAAAACTAATTTGAAGCTAAGGAAAAAGATAAATATAACAAATAATTAGTATGCATGCACATAATCTGCAATCAATATCAATAAAGCCTATGGGTGTGTTGGCATATGGTTAGTCAAAATTTTTGTAAAAGCAAGTTACTTGAAAATGAGGAAACTAAGTGGAAGCATTACTCATAATAAAACAATCTGATATGCAATAGGTGAGATGAAAGTACAGAGCCAAGAAAAAAAGAGTATCTTAAGCAAAATTTCAGTATCAGACCATCCATAGCAGTAATATGTATCTTTCAAAGTTATTCAGTAATTTCTTTTGGTAATCACCTTGTTCTAGCTGATCTTAGTATTGGTGTTTTTTTATGAATTGTCATTTCAAGTATTGCTCCCGTTGGACTTCTTATGTCGGGATGGATCAAATAATAAATATTCCTTTTTAGGTGGTTTACGGGCAGCTACTCAATCAATTAGTTATGAAATACCATTAGCTCTATGTGTGTTATCAATATCTCTACGTGTGATTCGGTGAGACCTAAAATTTCTCCAAATTCTTTTCTTTCTTGAAACTCTACAAACAAGAATATAAAGATTTGATTGACTATATATGTTTTAATTTTTCTTCAGCATTTAAGTTGATGGATTTAAATAAAAATGTACTTTTTAAATCGGAATTAATATATACTGCAAGTTCTTGACCAAAATGTTCTCAAGACAATGAAAAGCTCAAGCATAAATCAAGCTGACATTTTTACAAGGTGAAGATGAAAAACATTTTACTCAAGCGAAATTGGTTATCAAAATTATCTGCAATAAACAATTAGTTACCTCTTCAAGAGTTTGAGCACATATGCTGGAGGAGTAAACTATAGCTTATCGCTAATTGCTTATACCCGTTTGACCTGATAGTGAGCTCCTTTCGATGTTGCAAACACCATCCTAGCGTACATCGCAATCGACTTGATGCACTTTGTTGGACTAATGAGTGTAGGACCTAATTAGAGGTCGTTGGCAAAGCGAGCCATCAAAATTAGGAAAGAAGTTTTTACTATAGCACAGAGAGTCAAACGCAAAAAATGGGCCTCAAGCAAATAATTTTACAACAGTTGATCGTCTTAGTTCATTTTTAGAATAATTTAAACCAAAGACATCTAATAAAAAGTCAATTTCTCTTCATATCTAGCAGTAAATGAGAAGATACTATTCCAGTTAGTAATTGAAAACAAATAGGTATTTTAAAGCCAAAGCATTACAAACAAACAACAAAAATTTAAGCGGAATGCCTATTTTGGCGTAGCATAATGTTACAAACTCCGCGTCCTGTAATCATCCTACCCATAGTATAACATTTTCTCACCAGCAGTAAAATATTTCACAAGAGTTAAAAGTTGGCTATCTCACTCGTCTCTGGTCAATGTGAAAGTAATAAGAATCAATCTAAGAGTAGAGATAATGGTTCCACCTGAAAAGAGCCACATTGCTTTGCTACTCGAATCTTTCATAACTTGGTCGCTCACTTCCACCTCCTTTAGGAGTTTTCTTATTTCCTCTATATCATCGTCCTTTGCTGCTCACATTAGCCTACCCTGAATCTTCTTAAGCCTATGAAGCCTTGTATCCTTTGATCGATCCTTCATTGGCCAGAAAATACCTATCGTCTTCCAGAGCATTATGACCATATAGATGGCCACAACAACGTCTAAGCTTCCTGTCGTTTACTTGAAGACCACAAGAAACATCCATTAGAGTAAAATTAAGAAAAATCCCACCTCAAATTAAGAGCCACTTTTGGAATTTACCTAAATAGAAGTACTTAAAAAAAGCTCATAAAAAATTAATCTTCGGAGATTAGACTGCTTTGTTGGAGAATTTTCACAAACACCCAAGCTAACCCTCAGAGCCAGACACTACCTCAAGGAATTCAGTTCAACAATAGTCATGCACAATGAAGAGGTATACCACATCGGGTTCAAGAGAAATACTAGACTGTACAACCAAAATATATTGAACGTCTGTACATGCCCACCTTCTAGTCTGACAAAGCCTCTATACATCAAAATCAAGGAGTCATTGGGACAAACCCCCAACTGACTCAGACAGTACTGAAAGCCATAACAACAGAATGATATCACCAAAAATATTGACACGGTCCTCGAACCATGAGGACTCACCACTGAGGGAACGTAGTTGAGGCACTTGAATATCGCTAACGTGGCTGCGGCTGAGTACCTGAACCTATACTATGAGAAAATGTAGCCCATAGGAAAATATGTGGATCAGCACTTTGGAATGTACTGAGTATGTGGGGGTGCATGCAATAATGTAAATATCATTATCAATTTCATGAAAATATGCATATGTACAATGATGGCTCACTTGGCTTGAGTTAGATTGAAACATACTTTTCATGATCTTATAGTAAATAAATCATATGATAAAAACCTCATAAATCATCATAAACAACTCAACTCTTCAACTTAAAATTCAGAGTGACTCGGTAATTCAAGAAACTCAACTCTTATGGACATGGGAGGTTCTTATAACCGACATAAACCATGTGAGCCACATGGATTCCAACATTTTTTCCTCCTAAGGAGAGAACCCCATATTGGCGGGAGCTTCGTACTCTTGCCAGGGAGTATAACCTCAATTTAGTAATCACAATCTCATACTCGGCCTCTGGCCCACAAATATCAATACCAATCCGACGATGGCACATAGTCTTGGAAAAAATACCACATTTCCTGCTCGGTGCTAAATAGTACTCCCGGACACAAGCTCAGAACGCATTAGAAAATCCACCACAAACATCACAAGGGTCTATCATGAAGATCAAATCAAATCTCTTTATCATTTATCAAATCATAATCAATTTGTGGACTCCTAACTCGACTCAAATCAAATCAATCTTTCTCAATATCAAAATGTATCAATTCATTAAATCATGGCAACATCAATAACTTTGAGGAAATATCAAGACTCATTATAACAACTCAATCTCATGAATCAATATACTCAATAATCCAATTTGTCATAAGGAAGCTTAAAGCTTGACACGTATCTTGAAGGCACTTGAAATATCAACTTATGGTAGAAATATGAAATTCACAATATTAAATATCAAGTCATAACTTGGGTATATCAAAATAATTATGTATAACAAAGCTTGAACAATTTATATTCTCATAATCTCATGATGAAGTAATTTGGGTATAAACCCACTTGCAAAATCATATAAATCCATGATAGAAATCAAAGCTTTGGGCACAAGAACGAAAGAATTGCTCTTGTTCAAAACCCCACATACCTTCATCTTTGAAATTGGATGAATTCTAGTGCTTGAGATTCTATCCGCACTTGTAATAAATGATTCTCGAAGCCCACACTATAAGGAACTTGATTATTGAAGAAATCTTGAAGATTTATAGGTGATTTTTGGAAGATTAAATTTTCTTGATTGAAACCCTAATATATATTCTTAAGAAAATTGAAAGAGAGAATGAAGAAATTAGGGTTTGGATGAGGATTCTCATATTTATATAGGCCTCCAAAAGATGGGAAAGGATCAAAATACCCTTGCAAAAATGTTCCTTAATTGCTGAAAAAATAGCTGATGACATTCGTAAAAAGTCGTCAGACTTGTGACAAGTCGTCACGAAATGTCGTCACAAAAGGGTGGATTTTATGATTTTCGTCTTAAGGTTGATGACATTGGTGATAAGTCATCACACTTATGACGACTTGTCACAAATGTCATCACTGGGGGTAGAAATCTACCTAAGCCTAACGACATTGGTGACAAGTCGTCATGCTTGTGACAACTTATCACCAAATACCGTCACTCAGTTTTCCAACCTGACATGCTGGAGTAAAATAGGCATGACTCTTGGCTCCGATACCGGATTTGGGTGAAATTGGTTTCGTTGGAAAGCTAATTCAATTATCTACCTGTTGATGGGTCATTAGCTCAAAAATTCTTAGGTAGAAAAAGATATGCTCGTTTGAAGTTGGCTATGCCAAAATTCTTCTCAAGAATTCAATCAGTAAGGGATGTTTTGATTCACCTAATCGCTAAGACATCTTTGAGGCCGTAATACATATCAACCTTGATCAGAAAACAACCAAAGCACTATAATTTACTTTTCATGAGCTTGAGTCATGGTTGGACTATTGGTTAGAGTCTCGAGCTATTACAATATCTCCCCCTCGAATGTTGCCAAATAGGACAAGAACAAGAGAAAATGAGGATGTATAGATGGAATGACTCAATCAAAGGGATTAATTCACTCTATACCTTTGGATACCATACAAAATGCACGAATTCGTGATGGAAGTAGACACACAGTTGAATCTTTAATAAAAAGGGGCGGAATTAAGAAAGAATTATACCTTCTGCTCGCTCCGAACTCATACAAAAGAGGTAAGGGTACTTGGCTCGCATAGTAGCTTCAGCTTCCCAAGTAGAACCCTCAACAGATTGATTTCACCAAAGCACTTTAACCAATGGAACTTCTTTGTTCCTTAGTCTACGAATATAAAAATCCAAAATCTTAACCGGAATCTCCTCGAATGAAAGGCTATCCTGAATATCTAAACTTTTGGAAGAATCAACCACGACAGAATCACCATACACTTCTTAATCATGGAAACATGAAATATCGGATGAACGCTAGACAACTCCGCGGGTAACTCCACCTCATATGCTACTTTCCCAACACGGCTCAGAATCCTGTACGCACTAACATAAGGGGGACTAAGCTTTCCCTTCTTCCCAAATCTCTTCACCCCTTTCATGGGTGAACCTTTAAGTACACCAAATCATCAACATTAAACTCAAGATATTTTCTTCTCACATCCGCATACGATTTCTAACGACTTTGAGCGGTCTTCAATCTTTCTCGGATCAACTTAAATTTTTCCATAGCCTCGAAAATAGCATCAGACCCAATCACAGCTGTTTCTCCTACTTCAAACCAACCTATAGGTGATCTACATCTTCTCCCATACAAAGCTTCGAACGGGGCCATCTGAATACTAGCATGGAAACTATTGTTATATGCAAATGCGATCAATGGCAAGTGCTCATCCCAACTACCTTTAAAATCAAGCGCACATGCCTTTAACATATCTTCTAAAGTCTAAATGGCCCGCTCAGTCTGGACATTTATTTGCGGATGGAAAGCAGAACTTAGACGAACTTCGGTACCGAGACCCTTCTGAAAAGCCCTTCAAAATTGGAAAGTAAACTAAGTACCCCTATCAGAGATAATATCCAAAGAAACTTCATGAAGTCTAATGAATTCTTGAATATACAATCTAGCATAATCCTCAGCTGTATAAGACGAATGTACTGGCAAAAAATTAGTTGATTTAGTCAACCAGTCTACAACAACCCAAATTAAATCATGATGACGACGAGAAGGAGGTAAACCAATTATGAAATCCATATTCACTTCTTCCCACTTCCAAGTAGGAATGCTAAACTCTTGCATTACACCACTGGGCCTTTGGTGTTTTACCTTAACCTGTTGACAAGTAGAACACTTTGCCATAAATCTTGCTATGTTTTTCTTCATATTGTTCCACCAATAGATTTCCCGCAAATCGCAGTACATCTTGGTAGCAACGGGATGAATAGAATATCACGCGTCATGCGCTTCATCCATAATTCTCTACCTTAGATCATCAACATTGGGAACACACAATCTACCTTGCAATCTCAACACACCATCTCCCTCTTGGGAGAAAACCTCTACCTTTTGGTCCTTAATTGACTCCTTCAGTCTGACCAAACTAGGATCCCTGTCTTGCTTCTCTTTTACCTTCGAGACCAAAGAGGACTCAAAACTACGCTGAACTAACATACTCCCTTCAGCGGAATCAAGTAAGCTAACACCCAACCTAGCCAAACGATGCACATCATGAGCCAATTCTTTCTTATCATTCTCTACATGAGCTACACTACCCATAGACAAACTGCTAAGAGCATCTGCCATAACATTGGCCTTGCTCGGGTAATACAACATACTCATATCATAGTCTTTTAACAACTCTAACCATCTTTTTTGTCTAAGATTCAACTCCCTCTGAGTAAACACATGCTGCGGGCTTTTGTGATCAGTAAACACATCAACATA
The DNA here is from genome assembly GCF_002878395.1 of Capsicum annuum. NCBI lineage: Eukaryota > Viridiplantae > Streptophyta > Magnoliopsida > Solanales > Solanaceae > Capsicum > Capsicum annuum. Next base: position 33,880,105 of record NC_061114.1, read on the forward strand.
AACACCATACAAATAATGTCTTCAGATTTTCAAAGTTAAAACTACAGCTGCTAATTCAAGATCATGGGTTGGGTAATTCTTCTCATGAGGCTTCAACTGTCTAGAGGCATAAGCTATAACTTTACCCGTCTGCATCAACACACAACCTAAACCAACTCTAGAAGCATTACAATACACCATAAAACCATCAGTACCAATGGGTAAAGCTAACACTGGGTCTGAAGTGAGTCGAGTCTTTAACTCCTAAAAACTCTTCTTACAAGGTTTTGACCACAGGAACTTCACTTTTTTTGGGTCAACCGAGTCACGGGAGACGCAAAAAAAGAGAAGCCCTCAACAAAATAATGGTAGTAACTAGCTAGACCCAAGAAACTCCTAATGTCATATGGGGAGGTAGGTCTAGGCCAATTCTTTACAGCTTCTGTCTTTTGAGGATCGACTCTAATGCCTTTGGCGGAAACAATGTGACCCAAAAAAACAACTGACCATAGCCAAAATTCACACTTTCTAAATTTAGAGAATAATTAATGATCTCTAAGAGTTCTCAAGACAATTCTAAGATGGTCGATATGATCATCCTTTCTTTGGGAATACACAAGAATATCGTCTATAAATACAATGACAAACATATCAAGATATTGCTTGAACACTCGATTCATAAGGTCCATGAAGGCTGCTAGAGCGTTGGTTAACCAAAAGGACATGACAAGAAACTCAAAGTGACCATAACAGATTAGGAAAGCTGTCTTTAAAATATCGCACTCTCTCACTTTAAGCTGATGATAGTCGGATCTAAGGTCTATCTTTGAGAAATAACTTTCACCCTGTAGCTGATCAAATAAATCATCAATTCTAGGAAGAGGGTACTTGTTCTTGATAGTTACCTTGTTGAGTTGATGGTAATCAATGCACATATGCAATGTACCATCTTTCTTATGCACGAATAGAATAGGTGGACCCCACGGGGAAATACTGGGTTTGATAAAGCCTTTTTCTAAGAGATCTTTGAGTTGCTCCTTTAACTCTTTAAGTTCTGTGGGAGCCATATGGTACGGAGGAATGGAAATAGGATGAGTATCGAGAAGGATATCAATCTCGAATTTTATTTCTCTATCAGTTGGGACCCCTGGGAGATCTTCTGGGAAAAAATCAGGAAACTCATTAACAATGGTAACTGACTGAATAGTCAAAGTCTCGGACTTGAGGTATTTAACTCAAACTAGGTGATAGATGCAACCCTTGGAAATCAACTTCCTAGCTTTGAGGTAGGATATGAAATAACTCTTCGGAGTTACAGAACTCCCAGACCACTCAAAAATGGGCTCATCAGGAAACTAAAACTTGACCACTCGAGTACGACAATCTATAAATGTATAGCATGAGTGAAGCCAATTCATACCCAGAATGACGTCAAAATCAACCATATCTAGCTTAATCAAATCAGCACATATGACCCGATGAAGAACAGTGACAGGACACTTCTTATACACTCGTTTAGCAATAACAGATTCTCTTACTAGGGTAGAAACCAGAATAGGCTCATGAATCCGTTCAGGGTCCATCTCAAAATTTACAGCAACTAGAGGTGTCACATAAGAGAAACTCGAACCAGGGTCCATCAATACATACATATCAAAATAAAAGACATAGAGCATACCAGTTACAATATCTGGAGAGTTCTACTCCTGGCGAGGTGGTATAGCATAGAAGCAATTATGGCACGAACCGCCAGGAGTACTAGAAGAGGCGCTCTGAGGAGGAACTGGGCATACTACGGGAGCGAGGGCACTGGTAGCCTGACTCTGGGGACAAGCATCTCGACTCCCCTGTCTAGCATACAGACAATCTCTAAGTTGATGGCCCAACTTGCCACAACCAAAGAAATCCTTTTGATCAACAAAATACTCGCCAAAATAATCTCTAAAGCAACGCCTTTGATCAACAAAACACTCGCCAAAATGATCTCTACCATACATGGCACATAAAGGAGGACGAGGTTTGTTACTTACACTTTCCTGAGACCTAGATGGGATAGGCCTGTTCCCTTGCTCCTGCCTGCTTCTAGGTGCGGGAGCACTAACTGAAGAAGGCACGGGCATAAATGGATGTCCCTGAAATTGAGGGTGGTTCCCTCCGTAGAATCTAGATGGACTGAATCCCTTCTGCTCAGATCTAGCTCTTTTATTACTTCTTACTCTCTCCCTCTCTTTTATCTTATCAGCTTTAATCTGTTGGGTATGTACCATTAACCGAGAAAGGTCCATCTCCCTACTAAGCATAGCAGATCTACACTCTTTCACAATATAACTCGACACACCGGTCACGAACTTACTCATAATGGTCCTAGATTCAACCATCATACTAGGAGTATATTTGGATAACTGGTTGAATCTAAGACAATACTCCTTAACAGTCATGGGGCCTTGTCTCAAATTCATAAATTCCTCTATCTTTGTTTCCCTCATCTTAAGAGGAAAGAATCTATCCAAGAACATATCCTGGAATAACTGCCAAGTCATGGGAGCGGCATCCTCCCATCTACTCATCCTCCACATCTCCCCCCAATCATATGCAACATCTTTTATTCGATAGGCAGCCAATTTAACACTCTCCTTCTCAGTCACATACATAATCTGAATGATCTTTATCACTTCATCCAAGTACATCTGTGGGTCTTTACCTACCTTCGATCCATATAAATCAGGCGGATTCATCCGCATAAAGTCATGAACTCGAGCTGCAGCAGAATTATTCTCTTGTAGAGGCTAAACAGTAGCCTGGGTGTTAGCTTGAGCATTGACGGTAACTGCCTGGGCTAGCGCCTGAAAAACTGCTCAAAATTCCGCGTGAGACACATGCTCGTTCAAGGGATCAATGGGTTGAGGTTGCTCGTTGTTTCTATGAGCTCGACGAAGAGGTATTTTCTGTTATAAAAGAGCATGAGTTAATCGCATATAAAGAGATAGTTGTAGGCACAATAAACTTTAGAAAGAAAGAAACGACTTTTCCTAAAATGTTCTGAAGCCTCTTGCTCATAGATGTGGCGCGCTACACACCGATGATCAAGACTCTACGTAACGCGGCTTATCAGACTCCCTAGAACTCCTTAAACCTTAGGCTTTGATACCAAGCTTGTAACGCCCCAAAATTTTATCCCGAGATGCCACACGGTGCTTAGGGCTACACGTAGCCCCAAGCTAACCCTCGGAGCTAGACACTACCATAAAGAATTCAATTCGACAACAGTCATGCATAACAAAGAGATATACCACATCAGGTTCAAGAGAAATACTGGAGAATATTAGACTGTACAACCAAAATATATTGAATATCTATATATATCCACCCTCTAGTCTGACAAAGCCTCTATAAATCAAAATCAAGGAGCCATTGGGACAAACCCCCAACTGACTCAGATAGTACTGAAAGCTATAACAACAGAACGATATCACCAAAAATATAGACACGATCCTCTAACCATGAGGACTCACCACTAAGGGAACATAGTTGAGGCACTCAAATATCGCTAACGCGGCTACAGCTGAGTACCTAAACCTACATTGAGAGAAAATGTATGTCATAGAAAAATATGTGGGTCAGCACTTTGGAATGTACTGAGTATGTGGGGGTGCATGCAACAATGTAAATATCATTATCAATTTTATGAAAACATGCATATGTACAATGATGGCTCACTTGGCTTGAGTTAGATTGAAACATACTTTTCATGATCTCATAGTAAATAAATCATATGATAAAAACCTCGTAAATCATCATAAACAACTCAACTCTTCAATTCAAGACTCGGAGTGACTCGGTAATTCAAGAAACTCAACTCTTATGGATATGGGAGGTTCTTATAACCGACATAAACCATGTGAGATACATGAAGTGTAACGTTTTTCCCTCTTAAGGAGAGAATCCTACATTGGCGGGAGCGTCGTACTCTTGCTAGGGAGTACAACCTCAATTTAGTGATCACAATCTCATACTCGGCCTCTGGCCCACAAATATCAATACCAATCCTACGATGGCACGTAGTTTTAGGAGAAATACCATATTTTCCACTCAGTGCTAAATACTACTCCCAGACACAAGCTCAGGATGCGTTAGGAAATCCACTACAAACATCACAAGGGTCTATCATGAAGATCAAATCAAATCTCTTTATCATTTATCAAATCATAATCAATTTGTGGATTCCTAACTCGACTCAAATCAAATCAATCTTTCTCAATATCAAAATGTATCAATTTATTAAATCTGGACGCATGTGGTATAACCGTCTTAGTGAATATTTATCTTAGGAAGGTAATCCGAATGATGAAATTTGCCCATGTATTTTCATAAAGAAAACAACGTCGGAGTTTGTTATACTTGTTGTTTATGTTGATGACATAAAATTTATTGAAATGCCAATAGAGCTTAAAAAGGCAATTGATTACCTAAAGAAAGAATTTGAGATGAAAGATCTCGGAAAGACAAAGTTATGCCTTGGTTTGCAAATTGAGCATTTGATAAACGGTATCTTTGTCCATCAATCTGTCTACACAGGAAAGGTGTTAAAATGATTCTATATGGATGGAGCACATCCATTAAGTACTCTGATGGTTGTTCGATCACTTGATGTGAATAAGGATCCATTCCGACCTCAAGAAAAGAATGAGGAACTCCTTGGTCCTGAAGTACCATATCTTAGTACAATTGATGCACTAATGTATCTTGCAAATACTACAAGGCCTGATATAGCCTTTTCAGTTAATTTGTTAGCAAGATATAGTTCTTCTCCTACTAGGAGATATTGGAATGGGATCAAACACATATTACGGTATCTAAAAGGGACTACTGATATAGGCTTATTTTATTCTAAAGATTGCAGTTCCGATCTTGTTGGTTATGCTGATGCTGGGTACTTATCTGACCCGCATAAAGCTCGGTCTCAAATAGGTTATGTGTTCATATGTGGGGGTACTGTCATAGCTTGGAGATCAACAAAGCAATCTATTGTAGCTACTTCATCAAATCACACTGAGATTATAGCTATTCATGAAGCAAGCCGAGAATGTGAGTGGTTGAGGTCCATAATACATCTCATTCGAGAAAAATATGGTTTGAAATGTGACAAAGTACCCACGATTTTGTATGAAGATAATTCAGCATGCATAGCAAAACTTAAAGAAGAATCCATAAAAGGAGATAGAACGAAGAATATTTCTCCAAAGCTTTTCTATACACATGAGCTCCAAAAAAATGGTGATATTAACGTACAACAGATTCGTTCAAGTGACAATGTGGATGATTTATTCACCAAGTCTCTTCCAACTGCAACTTTCAAGAAGATAGTGCACAAGATCTGAATGCAAAGGCTCAAGGATGTTCTCATTAGGGGGAGTTGATACGCATTGTACTCTTTTTTCCTTACGAGGTTTTATCCTACTGGGTTTTTCTTGTAAGGTTTTTAATGAGGCGACATATATGCGTATTATCTATTAATTAGACATTCAAGGGGGAGTGTTATAACTGTATCATATATAGTGAATGTCTACTTTACTATATATAGTGAATACCTACTTTACCATATATTGTGTATGTCTATTTATGGAAAAGTTACAAACCCCAAGGCTAGTTTTTCCCTATAAATAAAGGGATTTTCCTTCATTGTAATTCATCCCTCATGAGAAGAAATAAGAATTAGTCTCTCTATTCACTCTACTTTTCTTCTTATTCTTTATTGTTTTATAACAAAAAAGAAAATCTAAAACTGAAAACCCAGAGTTATGCTGGAGATTCAATAACGGAAGTTACTTACAAACATAAAACTATATTTTGTTATTCTTGATGAATAACGCCAACATAACCTGAATATTAAATCAGAAAAATCAGTTAGAATCTCAATAACAAAGCTACTTACAAACATACAAAAATAATTTATTATGTTATTATGTGTTGTAGAAGAAAACTAATTCAATTTCTAGAAGTCGAAAACCTCTTTTCCTTAAGAAAAGGTTACCTAAATATGAAAAAATTTCATTATTTTTTGAAAAAAAGGTAAAAATTAACTATTATAATAAGTTATTTATGATAATATTTTATTTTCTTTGCTAAGTAAATTATTTATGGTAGTATTTAATTTTCTTTATAACCTTGAGGGTTGAAAAATTTATCCAAATACAAATTAGATTTCTTTTTTTTTTTTGCAACGACTCCTATGCTAATTTTTGGAAGTATTGTATTTTGTCCAAATAAAAACTCAAAAGAAAGACTTTTGTTAATTTTCTATAGACGTGAGAAAAGAAATTACCATAAAATTAGCAATTTAATCATAATAAGAAAATTTTCTTTATTTAAATATTTAATATCTTAAAAATAACTTTTAAAAAAATGTGAAAAGACAATTTTATCTATTGTGGAGATTTTTAATGAAGGACAAAAAGTTCAAATCACTTTTCTAAGAATTTTTACACTTTTAATATATATATATATATATATTAGTTTAGCCGCACGTGCCTCACATGTATAACTTTTAATTATTTAAAATTACAATTTTATATATGATAATTCAGTCAAAGTAACACTAATTTACGAGATAAGGGCATTTGAACAAACTTTAATTATGAAACAAAAATATAAGTATTGAAGTTTTCCTATTCTAAGATGGTCTTTAATGTTTTTCCCTTAAATATAATGATTTGACTTTTTGTCTTTAAAAATGATAGTCTTTAATGCTCTTTTTCTTAAACTAGCCGCACGTGCCTCACACGTGTAATTTTTAATTATTTAAAATTAGACGATTTTATATATTACGATGATTTTTGATGAAGTATTAAAAGTTCAAAACATATATTTTATTATAAAAAAATATATATATTAATAGTATATTGTAGATTTATATTTATAGACTTTTTAAATCTTCTTAAAATCAATTTAGTTGATTTAGAGTTGTTAAACTAATAGAAAAATATTAGTTGTCATTAATTTTTATGACTTCTAATAAGAAATTTTTTTTACCATAAATATATTTAATTAATTTTTAACTTTTAAATATTATGAAAAAATAGTGAAAAGACGATTTTGTGTAGAGCAAAGACTTTTAATGAAGAAAAACAAAATTCAGCCAATATTTCTAAGGCCTTTCGTACTTTTAATATATACGTGCTTTGCACGTGTGTCTAACACAAAAAAAGTTGCATATAATAAAAATACAAATTCATTCTATATATATATATATATATATATATATATATATATATATATATATATATATATATATGTATGTATGTATGTAACAGTGAGTAGAGGACTATAGAAAGTTTAATAAATAATATTAGATAATACATTTAAATAATAAGTTATATATTAAGTCAATATTATAAAAATAATTTAATCTATACAAAATAGTGGAAGTTATTGTGTTTTGAACTTAAGGCAAGAATAAAATAATATATTGTAGACATAGATGTAGATTTATAGACTTTTTAAATCTTCTTAAAATCATTTAGTTGATTTAGAATTCTTAAGCTAATAAAAAAATATTAGTTGTTATTAATTTTTATGACTTCTAATGAGAAATTTTTTACCATAAATATATTTAATTAATTTTTAATTTTTAAATATTAGAAAAAAATAGTGAAAAGACTATTTTGTGTAGAGTAAAGACTTTAATGAAGGGCAAAAAATTTAGACAACATTTTAAAGGCGCTTCACACTTTTAATATATATATGTGCTTTGCACGTGTGTCTAATGAAAAAAAAAATGTTGCATATATTAAAAATACAAATTCATTCTACATATATATGTAACAGTGAGTAGAGGACTATAGAAAATTTCGTAAATATTATTAGATAATATGTTTAAATAATAAGTTATATATTAAGTCAATATTATAAAAATAATTTAATCTATACAAAATAGGGGAAGTTATTGGGTTTTGAAATTAAGGCAAGAATAAAAAATTTATCAAATTTAACTATATTTAAAGGATATGATTATGATCAGCCATGCATTTTTTATTTTTTGGTTTTTCATTCGGTGTTTGGTGCTCGCATTGGAGCTCTGATTAATCCGGATCGAGCGTTGGAGGGCCCATTAAGGTGGCAGCGCTTCCAACAGAATTTTCTCCATACCCACGATCGAACCCTCGACCTCTGATTAAGGATGGAGCAGCTCCATCCACTGCACCACAACCCATATTGGTGCGATGCATATTTATTATTTATCACTGTTTATATTTAAAAAGGTATTCCTTACCAAAATACTATAATTGAAAAGGTATAATTACCTTCCGAAAATAATGAATATAAAAGATTTGGTACACTTAAGTCCTAAACATAATGTCATAAATAAATATCTATTTTTAAATGGTAAGAATGTATGCCATATTTGCATCTCGGGTCAATCAATAAAATTATATACAAAAAAAATAAAATTATTAGAAAGTGTTGATTAACTTTAAAATAAATAATTTTGCTAGAAGACTCTAACTTTGGCTTATATACAATTAAAAAAAAATAGAAAGAAGCTATGTCTCAATTTTGAACTACTATTTTGAATGAAAAAACATGCTTGCAAGTTGCAAAGCATCATCTATTAAAAAAGATAATTATTTAAATTGATAAAAGAAATTAAAATTACCTCTAAAAATATTGTTTGATCAGATTTTGTATATGCGATAATCATTAGAGCCTGAATAAAAAACACAACAAATAAAGTTCATTAACAAACATAACGATGATATGCTAGTTCTCATGATTTCTTCATAATTAAAATAATTGTGTATAATCAAAATCTAAAAGAGAATTCATATAACGAAGAAGGCTAAAAACTCTAGAGATGAATGCAAGGAGAAAACTTCAATTAATCACCAATAATTAAAATCAAAATAAAATAAGAAGAAAACGTAAAAGTAGAAGAATCACGTGTATTTTTATAAGTAAAATTTGATCAAAATACTATTTAAATAGGATTATAGACATCCTTTCTTTATATAAGGTAAAATTCTAATTACTTTAGCAGTGTTAAACAATATAATTTCTTAGCTGAATCAAATAATTTTTTCCTTTTCATACGTTGATTTTTTTTTTTTAAAGAAAATCTATATTTTGATTAGTAAGATCTTTTCCTTAAAAGTTGTCATACGTATTTCTTTTTTCAATAAATATAAATTTGGTTCTTAATCCCCCCACCCCCCCCCCCCACCCCCCAATCGTTTTTCTCCTAAAAATTTGCATAGGACTCCTACTAAAACTTTTCACACGCTACATTTAATTTATTTTAGGTGTGGGATTCTTTCCGTTTTTTTTAATCCTAAATATTTAAATAATAATTAATTAATAATTATTTTTAAAAATAATAAATGATGATTTTGTCTATTATGAAGCGCTTTAATGAAGGGTAAAAAATTCAAATCACTTTTTTAGGAGTCTTCACACTTTTAATATATTATAGATATAGATTATAGATTTTATATATATATATATATATATATATATATATATATATATATATACAAACACACACTTTAATTCGTGCACACTTTTAATATATTATAGATATAGATTATAGATTTTATATATATATATATATATATATATATACACACTTTAATTCGTGCCCCGCTTCGTTAATTTTTATAAAATGAAGAATCTGATACTGAAGCTAGTATAGTGCTTAGAAATAATTCATTTATTTATTATCACTCATTTTATCGCTTGTGTATGAAAAATATATTTGTCAAAAATATACATATTTGTTATATGTAAAATATAAGGGAAGGAAAATTAGGGCTAGAAAAGGGTAAACTTGGAAAAAAAGACTTTATAAGGGACACAAATGTCATTTGATTGGTCAATTTTAATGGTGTATAAGCCCTCCAAAAAAGTTAGGCAATGGTTACTTCTTGCTTTTGGCTTAAAAAAGTCAATTTTGACTTTTTTAAGCAATTATAAAAATTGCCAAACACTTTCAAAAAATGACTTAAAAATCATTTTGATCAAATTATAAGTTTATCCAAACACTCTCTTAGGCTAAAGAAAATACCCCCTCCATCCCAAATTATGTATCGTCTTGACCGGATACGATATTTAAGAAATAAGTATTGACTTTGTTAAAGTTACGAAATTACTCTTCTTAAAAAAGGTTTAGTAGTATTTAAAATCAAGTGGGACCACTTTTAATTGAAAAAATAAATAAAAAAGGAGTAATAGTATTTAAAATCAAGTGAGACCATTAAGGTTAAAATTATAATTGTGTCTTTAAAAATTTACCAAATAAGGAAAAACAACATTTTTTTTGGATAAACCAAAAAGAAAATGACGACACATAATTTGAGACGGAGGGAGTAACTTTTAAGAGCTTACTATAATAATTTTGAGAAAATAGTGTTTGGTTTTGTTGGAACTAGAAAATTTAAGGGCCTATAAAACTGAACTCAATGGACTAAAAAATAGTTGAATTTCGTCCTTTCTTTCTCCGGGTCTCTCTGACTTTCACTGTCTTATAAATAAAGAAGAAAAAATCGTGAAAACATTCAAAAGAGAAAAGTGTGTCAGCACTACAATAATATAGGGAAGAAAAAGAAGAAAAGCAACCATGGGATTTGAAAGATCATGCTGCTTCTTGTTTTTCTTCCTCACTGTTGGATTGGCCTCCTCTTCTCCATCAACCCACATCTCATGTAATTAATGTGTCCCGTTTTTATTTTATTTCTTTCAATTCTCTTATATTTGGGGTCAATTAATTTGTATTTGGTGGGGCTGCGTATAGATCCTTATGATCCAACTCTTTCACGAATCTCGTGCATAGCATAAGCTTTAGTACCAGACTAACCTTTTGAATTAATTCAAATTTGAGCCTTAATTTGAGAGTCTCATTCTGGGAGGTGATCAACACTCCCGGCTAAAGTTTGAAGCGAGACCTTTGGTGGAGGACGAAGGAATTCTTCTTACTCCACCATGGTACATAACCATCTGTTGTCCTCCATTTTTTTTCCTTTCAATGCTCTTAATATTCCTCTTTGTTTTGTTTCTGGTCATAGTCCAGCAGAGGCGAATTCAAAGTTTTTAAAGTTTTTAGGTCTGAAGTTAACATAATATAATAAATAGGTGTACAATCAATTAGCTATAAATATCTTGTGGAATTCTTAATACAAATCATGATATGAATAAAAGTTCTGTACACACGTAAAAACATATACCTTAAGTGCTAGATACACTCTTGTCTACTCTAAGGTCCAATTAATTCAAATTCACATAGAAAAATCTTATTACCCTATAAATAAATAAATCAAACCTAAGACCTCTTATTCAAATTACAGCAACACTAACCAGTTTTTTTTTCTATATGATATGAGCAAAAGTTGTATTCGCATGAAATCATATACCTTAGGGGTGAATTGCATTCTTTAACCTGGGTCCGACTGCTTCACTCACCAACTTCCAAATTTCCCTCCATCGGGTCATCTTCCGCAATAGGAAAATTGCATTACCCTATAATATATGATCAAACCTAAGACCTCTTATTCAAATTATTGCAATGTTCTATCAAAAAATGTGTTGAATCAAAATTCATTTTTGTGTGTCATGCAGATGACGCACTAAGAGTTCAAAGAGGTCGTGGCCTTGTTGAAAAGTTTTATGTGAAGAATGATTGCCCTGTTGATTTCGGAAAGGAAGACATGACACCTCTCACAAGCAAATGCAGAGGACCTCATTACAACCCACTTACGTGTTGTACTGGGTTCAAGCAGATAACTTGCAAGTACTTACCACTAATAAATAAGCTGAACAATGGGTGCGCCACAGGCCTATTTTACCACGTCAATAGAAGGGGAGGTTACCCAGATGGTCTTTTTGATCAAATTTGTCATGATGATCCACAGGGTTTAAGCTGTACCACCGTATTGGGCAGATCAAATGGTAACAAGGGTAGAAATTAAATTAGCTAGGCATGAGAAAATTGCTTGAGTTGATTAAGAAAAAAAAAATATGCATTGTATGATATTGTTTTGAAATAACCTATCAGATTCATTATGATAATATGGTGTATATGGTGGAGAATTTAATATTGCATTTTTGTTATACGAATTAAGTATTGATGATGAGCTTGTATTCTTAGAAAGTTTAATATTGTATTTTGTTATATGAATTTTAGTATCTTATTTAAATAGTGAGTGTTACAATTGTTAGAACAAGGATAATAACATCTTTCAACTGCTCGAATTGAAATATCATCAAATTGTTAGAATACAGGTAATAATATTAGCAATCCAAAAATAAAACTTATTTGTCTTAGAGACACTTTAAGACGTTTATAGTTAAGAGTCTCTTTTTCGAGCAAGCGGGAAAACAAATAATAATTCTTATCTTTAGGACTCAACTAATTAAGCCACAAAATAAGTAACATCTAAAAATGTTGGCTATCTTGAATCGGTGCTTTTAACTTTTGATCAATATCTCTCAAATATTTTTATGAAAAAATATTTTTAAAGTACCTTGTTATTACAAGAAAAGAAGAACTATAATAGGATAAAAAAAATTTATAAGAGAAGAATTTTCATTAAATAACACTTGTTACTAGGTTAATGAAATTTGTAAGATGAATGTATCTTCCAAAAGAATCTATTGTCGATTTATAAATAAACTAGTTTAGTTGTATGCGTCTCACGCGTGTACCTCATTTTATTGAGTTTAAACATTACATTAAATAAGATATTTGTCTAAATAACAAAGATGAATACAATAATTAAAGTCAACATCTTTTGGAGAATTTATTAATTAAACCTAACCTTTATCAAAAAAATTTGTCAAAGCCGATCGACATTCATCTATCACTTGTAAACTGCAACAAAATAATATGATGATAGAGACGTCAAAACAATATAATTAAATCTAACCTTCACACAAAAATTTTCTCAAAGTCGCCTGACACTCATCTACCATTTGTAAACTATAACAAAGTAATACATAATAGAAATATCAAAATAATACAATTAAACTAAACTTTTACACAAACAAATTCTCAAAACAGAGATATAAAAATAATACAATTAAACGTAACTTTTACCTTAAAAAAATTCCTCAAAGCTGACCGATATTCATCTACTTCCTGTAAATTCATCTACGACCTGTACACTACAACAAAATAATAGAATAGTGATCATAAAGATTCAGTTTTGATGAAAATAATTCTTGTTAAAATTTTGACCCTAAAGAATGACTTGAATGAAAATAAAGAAGATATATATATATAGACACACACACATTGAATTCAATTATGTTGACAAAAATAGTGAAGAAGTTGAGAGTTAGAAAATTAAGTATCCACCAATCTAGACATACGACAGAATTAAGTTAGATGAGCATCAATCTTATTTTTTCAATAAGTAAACCAATTTTTTCTCTAGTTTAACGTGCATCTCAATATTTATAGAAATATTTCCTTAATAAAGTCCTATTTTAAGAGTATTTTTCTATCTTATTTTAGGAGTATTTTTCTAATTGATTAGTATAAGAAAAAATATTAGTTGATTCTCTTTCCATATATTTTAGGAGTCTAGTTAATATAATAAAAATAATTAAATAATAAACTAAAGAAAATAGTGAAAAGACAGTTTTGTCTAAAGGAGACTCTTTTAATGAAGGACAAAAAGTTCAAATCACTTTTCTAAAGGTTTTCACACTTTTAATATATTATAGATATAAATTATAGATGTTACTTTCGTTTTTTGTTTTCCCCCCCCCCCCCCCCTAAATAAGTATTTGATTAAATCTTCAAGAATAAATTAGTCATATTCTTTCAAATTTTGTTTAGATAAAATGTAGTCAGTGTAATTTAGAAAGAGATGAAATTTAATTAAAAATAAATAGATAAAATTACCTTTTATTTTCTAAGAATAAATAATTTCACTACTATAAAAAACAAGAAAAGCGATCATAAAAACCGACCACATGTGGTTGATTTTTCTATTTTTGCGACCACAAAAGCGACCACAAGTCATGGTCGAAAAAAGGGTGGTAGCTTTTTTAAAGTGGTCAATTTTTTTTAAATATATTTATATATATATTTAAAATTTAATATTATTCAAAAAAAATATCAATTTTTATTTTTTAAAACAAAAGCGACCATGAGTGGTCGCTCTTATAAATTTAATAAAAATAAATCAGTGAAAAAATCCATGTTGATCATGTCCCACTTCCAGATTGGAAGATCTATACATTGCATATAACCCTGGGGCTTTTGATGCTCTACTTTAACTCTTTGACAATTTGGACATTCGGCTACAAATTTTGCAATTTTCTTCTTCATATCACCTCACCAATACATTTCTTTCAAATTCTGGTACATTTTAGTTGATCTCAGATGGATGGAATACCTTGAATGATGTGCCTCTATCATAATTCTCTTTCTTAGCCCATCTACATTCGACACACACAATCTATTTTAGCACCGAAGTACTCCTTCTTGCGTAAGCTCAAATGCCTTTGTCATACCACATTGTACATTCTCCTTAAGCTATAATAGAATAGGATCTACATATCGCTTCTCTTTTACTTCGACTACCAATGAAGATTCTGTCGCATTATGCACAATAAGCCCCTTATTTGGAGTTTCAAGAAGGCAAACCCCCAAATTGGCTAGTTGGTACAGATCTTTAGTCATCCCTTGTCTTTCTATAGACGGCGCCATAGCCTTAATACAATATATTAACATCATAGTCTTTTAATAACTCAAGCCATCTTCGCTGCCTCAAATTTAGGTCATTTTGGCTAAACATATATTGCAAGCTCTTGTGGTCAGTATATATGTCAATATGAATCCCATACAGGTAGTGGCACCATATCTTTAAGGCAAATATAATCACTGCTAGCTCAAGGTCATATGTAGAATAATTTTTCTCATGTGGCCACAATTATCTTGAGTCATATGATATCACTTTACCATGCTGCATCAACACACATCCTAAGCCAATTCTTGAAGCATCACAATACACGTCATACCCTTTTGTGCCTTCTAGAAGTACCAATACGGGTGTAGAAGTCAATTTATTCTTGAGATCTTGGAAACTCCTTTCACATGCATCATTTCATTGAAACTTAGAAGCTTTGTGTGTTTGTTTTGTTAAAGGTGCAGAAATTGATTATGAAGAAAAAAAAAGAAAAATGAAGAGTAGGTCTCTTCTAAGTGGGAATGGTGAGGAATCTGTATGCTATGGGGCCCACATGTATATGTCCTCTATGTGTATTATTAATTGTTGTTGATGTGTAGTGTACGTATATGGTGTATTTTATGGAAGGTTCTTGTGTGGTCCTCTTTTGTGTGAGTTTGTTATGAAAAAGAAAAAGGGAAAAACGTGAGGTAATAGGGTAGGGGGTATAGGGGGTAGGGGGTAGGGTAGGGTTGTTATGATGAGGTGTTAAAAATTAGTTAGGATAAGGGAATATTAGAGATTAGGGATTTAAATTGTTAGGATTTGGTTATTATTTGTTTTCTTCTGGGGAAAGTGTAGAATGGGTGAAGGTACGTGGTAAAGTGAGCTAGAATTAAATAAAATTGAACTTCGAGAGGGACAAAATTAGGTGTCTACATCATACCCCTTTTTGGGTGTAAACACAAAGTGTTTTCAGACAAAAAAGTAGACAACGAGACCAAATTTTAACCAGATCATTATTCAAGAAAAAAAAAGAAGGAAGAAGGGCAACCGAGTCTTGACTTAGGATATCCTACCTACCCAAGTTATGAGAAAATCAAGTCACATGTATATTAAAGGGTTTGAAGGAGAGGGACTATATCGAGTTGGAGAGTCGAGTGAGGTCCTGTCGAGGTTTCGGTCCGCGACTCTGTCATTACATTAAAAAATAAAAATTACAAGTTAAAACATAAATGAAATTACAAAAATCCTATCTATGCAGCTTCTTTTGGATTCTTGACTTGAGTTTCATCACCTTGTTCTCCGAGCGGGCTCCCGACTTACAATTTCATCACCCTGTTCTCCAAGTGAGCTCCTGACTGGCAATTTCTTTAACTTGTTGCTTGGCTATCAATTTTTCACCTTGTTGTTTGATTCTAACTTCTTCACCTTGTTGCTTATTTTTCAACTTCTTCACCTTGTTATTTGACTTTCAACTTCTTTACTTTGTCTCTTGACTTTCAACTTCTTCACCTTATTGCTTGACTTTCATCTATTCGCCCTGTGCTTGGGTCGGACTCCTGAAATCACATCAAAAATAGAAAGAAAATTATCCCAATCAAAAATTATTGTAAAGAGAAATTTTGCTTGCCAAAAAAGTAAAGTTCCAAAAACAGGAATTAAATTTTACCTCAGTTTATAATCAAAGGACTATTGTGAAAGTCACATCATAACTACTTGCAAAACCCAAATAAGGAAATGCATCTTCTATGGGTTAATTGGAATGATTCGACTAGAAAGTGTATTTTCTAGGAGTAAAAAGGAATGACTCGACTAGGAAGTAAATTTTCTAGGAATCAAGGGGAATGACTCGACTAAAGGGTACGTCTTCTAGGAATCAAGGGGAATGACTCGACTAAAAGGTATGTCTTATAGGAATCAAGGGGAATGACTCAACGAAAAGGTACGTCTTATAGGAATCAAGGGGAATGACTCGACTAAAAGATACGTCTTATAGGAATCAAGGGGAATGACTTAACTAAAAGGTACGTCTTGTAGGAATCAAGGGGAATGACTCGACTAAAAGGTACGTTTTAGAGGAATCAAGGGGAATGACTTGACTAAAAGGTACGTCTTATAAGAACAAGGGGAATGACTCGACTAAAGGGTACGTCTTATAGAAATCAAGGGGCATGGCTCAACTAAAAGGTATGTATTATAGGAATCAAGGGGAATGACTCGACTAAAAAGTACGTCTTATAGCAATCAAAGGGGATGACTCGACTAAAAGGTACTTCTTCTAAGAGTCAAAGGGAATGACTCGACAAAAAGGTACGTCTTATAGGAATCAAGGAGAATGCCTCGACTAAAAGGTATGTCTTATAGGAATCAAGGGGAGTGACTCTACTAAAAGGTACGTCTTATAGGAATCAAGGGAAATGACTCGACTAAAAGGTACGTCTTATAGGAATCAAAGGGAATGACTTGACTAAAAGGTACATCTTGTAGGAATCAAGGGGAATAACTCGACTAAAAGGTATGTCTTATAGGAATCACGGGGAATGACTCAACTAAAAGGTACATCTAATAGGATCAAGGGAAATGACTTGACTAAAAGGTACGTCTTTTAAGAGTCAAGGGGAATGACTCGACTGCATTCGGATACCTCATTCGGCTAGTGGCGCCTTGAAGGATTTTCGCCAACAAGCCTCTCATTTTTTTTTCTCATCTCGCCATTGCTTTATGGTGTCTGTGAGAATTTTTCACCAATAAGACTAATTTTTATTTCCCTTAACTCACAGTCATCTTACAGTGCCCGTAGGGGTTTTCACTGATAAGACTCTCTCATTTTTATCTCTCTCAACTTACCATCGTCTTACGGTGCCCATGAGGGTTTTTACTAATAAGACTCTCATTTTTATTTCTCTTCTGATTTCTTATGCTGAGGAAGACAAGTAGTTTCCAAATGCACTGTCATATGCATTGCATGCTTAGACTTAACATTCTCAAAGATTGATCTGAAGGTCTTTCTTTGGTTGTAACTTGACTTTTGGATAAGGTTAGAAAAAAATGATGACATGAAGCCCAAATGACACTTGAAGTGGGGTAGGACTTACAAATTTTGTAATTGACTCAAACAATGAGGATTAAATCATGCCCCAATTTCTTCTCACTGGGAAATTCCGAATTGTTTATTTGGTTGGACCAAGCCCTGAGTAGGGCAGCCTATGTATCTCACCCTCGAGAGAGGAGAATCAGGTCACA
Source organism: Capsicum annuum (assembly GCF_002878395.1). Taxonomy (NCBI): domain Eukaryota; kingdom Viridiplantae; phylum Streptophyta; class Magnoliopsida; order Solanales; family Solanaceae; genus Capsicum; species Capsicum annuum. The sequence goes on from NC_061114.1 coordinate 33,897,993, forward strand.
CGTAGTTCAGACAGCTTGTTCTTTTGCTTGATTCTGATTTCTTTTTTCTTTTTTTTTTTACTCTTTTCTCTTTGGAATTTTTACTGACTCTATTTTTCTTGTCACTCTTTTTTATTTCTTTTTGGACATATTTTTCTCTCTCTTTTTTTTTGAAACTTTTCTGACTATATTATTTTGCTCGACACCTTCTCTTTTGAGTTTTCTAACTCTATCTTGATTCCAGAAGAGGGGCATGAAAGAAAATAGAACTAAAGCTCAAATGGGGTAAATAAAAGATGACACAATATTTGGATAGCAGAATGAAATACCTTCCTCATATCCGTCCTTGAAAATACAAGTATACATCATGGAATATAACAGTGAAAGATAAAGTTCATTTATGACACTTTAACAACACTAACTTTAATTGAGCATGTGTGCTACTTCTTCCTCTACACTTGTCAAGCATACAACTCCACCTTTGTTGTACATCCCTTACATTGAATGACTCATGCCTTCGTGAAATTGATTTTCTTTCGGTTCCTCTTGATATAGGATCACACATTTTTGACCTAATTGAGACATATCTTTCAATTGATGACAAGTTATTCTTGTAATTCTCAAAATATTTGCCTTAATTTTGAAAGAAGGCCTCAACTTGTCACCAAATGTCTCAGCACTCTACATATTTTCTTAGATGTTTTTTCTAACTTTAGCCCTCTGATTCAATGTTTCATGGTTAAATTGAATTTTAAGATTTGGCTGAAATTTCGTAGGCATGTCATATCACTAGAATCAACATAAAATATACTGTAAAAAATAAATAAATAACACATATTTGAAAAATAAAGGGAAAGGGACACCTCATTTAGTTGAAATAAAAGATCGAAGGGTTTGAACATAAACGACAGAGGGACAAAACAAGATCGATCCCAAACTACAACCCTGAAGTAATTTGGATAATATAAAAGAAAACAAAATAGACTATTAAACATCTATCCTAGCAGGAAGAGAAGTGACTTCCCAATTGCTGAGCATGACATCTTAGCCACTGGTTTTCATATCAGCTTGACTAGAGATTTCCTCACTGTCAATGTTCTACATAATTAATCTATATTGAATCAACTTTTCAATTTCTCTTTTCAAATCTTGACAATCTTCAATACTATGACCCTGACTATCAGAATGATATGCACATCATAAATTAGGATTAAAATTTCTTGAACGCCGATTAAGAGTGTCCCAAGGAAAGGAGTAATCATGCTCCACTATACCAATCTCTGATTGGCATACGACTCTCCAATTGGTGTGAATCTATCTTTTGACTTCTGTCTTATTTCATTGTTTGGCTTAGATTAAAAATCGGACCTAGAAGGGATTTGGTATGTTTGTGGAGTTAGAGGATGACTCTGATGAGTTGGTGTGTTCCATTATGGGTAAGATGCGGTTTGAACATGTGGTTGTGTATTATACACTGGATATGAAGGTGGGGGAATGGAGTATAGTGGATTTTGGGAGTGATTATGTGGAGGTTGGGCATGAACTTGGGATTAAGCCTGGGAGCAATGATGATGTGGTCTTCTTGATCGTGCCCGCTGTCCAACTATAATAGTAGATACATCTTCCTCATTCTTTTTTCCCCCAATACTTCCTAAACCCTTTTAAAATACTTGAGTAATCCCTTTCAATGTTGTAAAACTCAATAATGTGATTGGTCTTAATTCCATCCTCTATTATCTCCCCTATTTTGAGGACCTTAATAAATGGCTTGCCTAATCAGGTAATAAGTGTTGATAATATGTTTCATCCTGTGCTGGAATAAACACCTTCACTATTTTGCTTTCTTTCATGGACGGTTTCCCTCTAGCAACTTGTTCACGCCATCTGATTGTATACTCCCTGAAACTCTCAATATTCTTCTTTTTCATACTGGGTAGGGATTTTTTGTCAAGGATCAATTTCACATTATATTGAAACTGTTGCACAAATTCATTAGCTAAATCATCCCAACTATTTCATTTATCAATATCCTGATCAACAAACTACTCTGAGGCTAGACCCGAAAGACCCTCACCAAAGTAAGCCATGAGTAGTTCTTCTTTACCTCCAGCACCTCTTAATTGGTTACAATAACATCTTAAATGCACTATTGGATCCCCGTATCTGTCATATTTCTCAAATTTCGGCATTTTAAAGCTGAGGGAAAGGTTGACACCTGGAAACATGCATAAGTTCTTATATGAGACACTTTTGTAACCCCCAAGTCCTTGAAAGTTCTTCATAGTCATTCCAAACTTTTCACCTTGTGGGTCATCTCCTATTATTCTTCTGTCCTAACAGGCTTCTCAGTGTTAAGAGGAAATCAGGCGGTTAAGTGCAACCATAAGGACCAATTGACTTAAATGTAGGCTTGGAAGACATTTTTGAACAAAAATTATTTTTCATTTCTTAATACTTGTCATTTTACAAAATTAAAGAATAATTGATCACTATTCTTTCTATATTTACCCTTGTAAGATTTGTGAGCATTAGTGTTGATTTAGTCTTTTAACTCATTTATTTATGATTGTTTACATACTTTCATAAGCACATTTATGTCATTTATTAAAGATATAACACATTTTTAAAAAATTAAATAAGTACATGATGGTAAAACTACATAGCTTCTTAGGGGTGTGCAACTTAAAAAGATGATAAATATTTAGAAATAATGAGAATAGTTTCTTTTTAAAAATTAAGTAGATTGGTATCAGAGCTAATTGTTCTTTTATTTTGTGGTAAAACGTTAGTTAATGCTCTGATACCATTTATTAACCATTGATATGAGAGCTAATTGCTCTCTTCTCAACAAATTTTATTAAAATATTTGAATTATTCGTTTAACTATAGTTATTTAACTAATGAATAATTTTAAATAATTTAGTAGGTGGTTAATGGATCAAGTTCTCAATTCATTTAATCTTATATCATTTGAACTATGTGTAAGAATCTATAATATATTAAAAGTGTGAAGAGCCTTAGAAATGCTGTTTTAGACAAAATTATTTTTATTATTTTTTCTAATACCTAAGAGTTAAAAATTAATTAAATATATTTATGGTAAAAAAAATCTTTTCTTATTAAAAGTCTTTAGAACTAATGATAACTAATACTTTTTTCATTAGTTTAAAAATTCTAAATCAACTAATTTGATTTTAAGAAGATTTGAAAAATCTAGAATTAAATATAAAAACATTAGAATAAGAAAAATTTAAGAAGTATCAAATTTTAAAAGTTTTAATTACGTAATAAGAATGTAATCAATGCTTTTTGTAAATATTTCACTTTAAAAACAAGGAAAGATTTAAAGAAAAAAATAATCGTACCATAAATACGATTCAAATGATTCAAATTGATGCGTCTCTCTTAGCCTCTGATAGCAAGGGAAAGAGGTATTGCATGACAAACGCAAAAGTGATATCTATCGACCACTTGAAACTTTTAATGGTAAAATATATATGTGTTTACACTAAAATATATGTTTATATTTACATTATTATATTAAAATGTGAAAAATCTTTAAAAAGTGATTTATATTTTTACACTTCATTAAAAATCTCCGTATTAGATAAAATTATTTAATTTTAAATAATCAAACGTTACACGTACGAGACACAGGCAGTTAAACTAGTAAATTAAAGTTAGTGGGTTGTGAAACTTTTTTTTTGACAACCAACAATAATGCATAAATAGACTTAACAAGATATATAATTAATTATACAAGATTATACATATATTATTCATCCTCTTGCTATTTTTAATTTAATTCGTTGGGTGAACGACGACTACTTAGCTTAATTTTTCAAATTATTAATGGGTCATAACTTGAAAAGAAAGGTTGTCATATGAAATTCAATTCGTGAACAAAAAGCTAAAGAGTGAATTAATTGACTGAAAGGTTCAATAATGATTAGCTATTTTTAGATTGGAGTCAACGCTGGCATAATAAAAAAAGTAAAGACATGTCTTCATTGTTTTAGTCACTTTACGTTACACTTTTGGAAGAGATATCAATCTCAACAAAAAGAATCTTGATCATAACAGAGCAATCAAAACGGAAGAAAAAAACATATACTCAAAATATCATTTATAAGAAATAAGTGGCATACACTGCATTATATGTTACGAAAATGAGTGTAAGCAAACCACATATATCTAATTAATTTGTTATTTTTTATATTCATCGATTCATGTGATATTCAATCATTAAGACCTAGGAAATAAGTTACCGGATAATAATTCACATTGCTCATTCACGAAAGCTTGTCTTTATTCTTTCATGTGTAATTATTTTAGTTTAAAATTTAATTTATAAATTTTGTTTTATGTGCTGATGGTATACATATGTTAGAGTCAAAGAATCTCACTTACGATATATATTTTTGTGTGTGTATCTTGAAAATTTGATTTTAAAAAGTTGTGTTGTTTGCTTTCACAAAGTAGATGAAGAGTTATAGGCAAGGTTGAAGTCGGAGAAGTTAGAAAATAGAGTATTCTCCCCTTTGGTGTTATCTAAATATCTCATTCAAGCTTACTACATGATCCTAATAGGGGATTAACTTTTGATCCCAATTCAGGATCCAACTCTTGATTCTGAGTCCGACTTGAGAATCAAGGCTCGACCCAACCAAACCCCTACATGGCACCCCCAACCCTGACCACTACTTAAGATCAGACTCCCAATCCCAATACGAAACCTAACTTTTGACCCGACCTGAGACCTAACTACCCAGCATGACCCATGAATCACTCCCAACCTCAATCTGAGATCTAACCTTGACTCTGGACCCAACTCTTGGCTTGGACGTAGAACTTGACCCATATTTAGGACTTAAATTCAACTCTCAACTACAATCTAATACCCTACTCCTGACCCTGAACTAGGATCTGACCTATTAACAACCCAACTTTGATTAAAGACTTGACTTCCATCCTTGACCACAACCTAGGACTGGACTCTCAACTCGGAGCTAGGACCAGAATCCTGAGCCCAGTTGGAGACTCAACTCGTAACCCCAACTCGATACCTAATCCCAACTGGGGATAAGTCTCTAGACCCAGACTAAAGATTCGACCATCATAACCCCGATAAGGACTCAACCTCAAATCAAAAACTAACCTTGAATCTAAACTTAACGCCTAACCCTAACCACAATCTAGGACTAGACTTTCAACTCCTAACCTCAACCCCAACTCTAGACCACACTCCCTACCTAAACCCAACCTAGGACCAAACTCTTAAATCCGATCAAGACCCAACTCTTGACCTCGACCTAGGACCTACCCCTTGTTGAAGACTCAAACTCGGCCCCAATCCTGATTTGGAACCCTATTCCCGACCTTGAACTAAATCGTAACCCAACAAAGACCTGAATTCAACATAAAATCCAACCCCGACTTGAAACTTGACTTTTGGCCTGGCCACAATCATGGACTAGGCTCTAACTTTTGACCCCAACCCCAGCTCAAGATCTAATTTCCCACCTCAAATCCAACTTACAACAAAACTCCCAAAACCGACTGGGACCGACTCATGACCCAATCCTGACTTGGGATAAGTCTCCCCATCCAGACTCAAGACCCAACCCTAATTCGAGACCTTTATCCTGACCCGACCGTTATTTGATGTCAAGATCGAGTCACAGCTCGGGCTCAGGTTTCCAATCTTAGTTCGAGATCAGGGCCAGAGTTAGGTCTCGAGTCCACATAGGGTCTAGGTTAGTACTCATAGTATTTACCCAAATCCTTTACTAACCAAATACTTTAAAAAAATATATATATGAAGATCACTTATTTTTCCCGAAAATAAAAGAGTCAAAAATATTTTCTTTCCTACCAAATATAAGAAACCATTTTTCTCATTTTTCCTTTTGTTTTCTTTCTTTCCTCTGTTTTCTGATTTTTCAGTTCTGACATCTACAATCTCCATTTCTTCCACATTGAAACTGTTAACCAAAAAAGAAAAAAAAAAAAAAAAGATAACGCAATGCGTGTGTCTACACTAGAGCAATGAAACGCTCGAAATCTGCTACAGCATTCCATGGAGGAGGTAAATGGTGGTGCATTGTTGATCAAGTTGATCTGTTGTGTTAAGAATTCAGATTGGGGTATCATTGGTCGTGAATCTACTGTTGCACGTCTTTATTATCGTAATGCTCGCATCGGTATTGATCAGGATCATCCATATGCTGAATTTTGGATGGGAACACATGAGTCTGGTCCGTCATATGTTCGGGGAGGCGAAGGAGGAGGAAAGGTGACGTTGAAGGAATGGATTGAAAGAAATCCGAGTGTTCTTGGAGATACTGTTTTGAAGAAATGGGGTACCGATTTTCCCTTTCTCTTCAAGGTTTGTTTGCTCTGTTTTAACATTTTTCGCTTCTCAGAGTTAATTTGGGTTGGGATATTTAAAAGCTATACGAAAAGTATACTATATGTTGCACATTTTATATATTTTGAATCTTGAAAAGTGAAAAGTGACACAAAAACATTGGGACATTGGGAGTATTATCTTTTTGTTTGGTTTTCTGGGATTTTGAATTGTATTGATTTATGCAACTGATTATTTTTTTCTTGATTGTGTGGTGGGTGCGTGTGGAACCCAAGCATTTATTTTTCTTTATCATTATAGTTTTGTTCAACAAGCTATGGAAATAACCTCTATTAGAAATGGAAGGTAACACGGCTTACAGTAGACCCTTGCGATTTGACACTTTCTCGAATCCCACGTATAGCTGGAGGGGTTTAGTACATCAGACTCTTTTTCTTATTTGTTCGACAAAATGAGTTGCTTAGAGGGTAAGTACCCTCCACCTCCAACATTAATGTTGTAGGTTTGAGTCACCATAGGAGCAAAAAGATGGAACCTACTAGGTGGTAGTAAACAATTTTTTTTTTTTTAAAAAATGAAATGGTTCACTTAATTCAAAACAAATCAAGGAACCTTTTGAAGTTTTGATTTTTATCTTGCTCTGTAGTAGCAATATACAAAAAGGTGGGAGCTCCAAGAAGGGGTTAAAAAAATCTCTTTTTTTGTACGATCCTGGGGTGTGGGCCAGCTTTCGCTCACCTAGATTAGTTCCAAAAGATACCTGCCATCTCCCACTAATAACATGTAGCAGGTAACTCTGTCCACCAAGGATAGAACAGATGGGAAGAAAGCACCTCATGTTTTTGTCTCTGTTGAGATTTGAACTTGAGACCTCATAGCTCTCAACCACTTCATTGATCACTAGGGAAAGATTTTTTACTAAAAAGAGATGAATTGGTTCACGTGATTTAAAACAAATCAAGGAATCTTTTGAAGTTTTGATTCTTATCATGCTCAAGTATACAAATGCATAATAACTAGTAGACTACTACTGGTGGGAGCTGCTAGGGAAGGTAAATTTTCTTTTTTTTCTTATAAAAAAAAAGATGAATTGGTTCACATAATTTACAAAACAAATCAAGGAATCTACTGAAGTTTTGATTTTTATCATGCTCTGCGGTAGCAGTATACAAATGGCATAATTACTACCTCAGATATTGACATTGTCCGCATCATAGAAAATCTGGATAAGAACATTCAGATTAATTTCATATATTTGAAATGAGTTTCGTGGTGTTGTGACTGTAGTATTATCGTGTGGCTATTTTGCATACTGCACTAGTTTATATGCACTTATCTTTGGTGTTTGTTATACTGTTAGTTTATTTTGCGTGCCGTACTAGTTTATATGCACTTATCTTTTGTGTTTGGTATACTGTTATCGGTCCTAAGCCGGGGGTCTATCGGAAACAGCCTCTCTACTTCTCCTGAGGTAGTGGTATGATCTGCGTACACTCTACCCTCCCCAGACACCACTATGTGGGAATACACTGGGTATGTTGTTATTGTTGAAATGAGTGGAAGTCTTATATACATGTTTATATGTATGGCTAAATAGGTTTCTAACATTTCATTTGTTTTTAGGTATTATCTGTTGCCAAAGCTTTGTCCATACAGGCCCATCCAGACAAAGATTTGGCCACATCTCTGCATAAAGAGCAGCCTTCTGTTTACAAGGATGACAATCATAAACCCGAGATGGCTTTGGCGCTGACGCAGTTTGAAGCTTTATGTGGGTTTGTCAGTCTTGAGGTACTTGAGGACTTAAGGCTTATGTTAGTCTAGATAATATTTGGAGCATTGATAGGCTTTCTTACTCTCAAATGATGCACATTTCAGGTGCATATAAATTTACTGTTTCTTATAAGTGATTCTGGTAGAAGCACTTTTATGTAATAATCTGGGGATGGGATTAGTTCATGTGGCAAAGGTTAAGGAATTTGTACCTTCGGTCACAGGTTCACGCTATGTGCCATGCAAACTAAGCCTGATATTCAAGTGGAGAAGGGTAGAGGGACGGGCCCATTATCCCTCTTTCGAGGCTGGGTTGGTCTTAATGGTTGGCCCCTGGCAGATTCCTAGGTCATTAAAAAACTGTATGTGGCGCATTGAGAGGCTACGGTGCCCCTTTTTGATAGATAACAAGATCACTTGGCTTCTTCTATGTACATGCACCCTTTCATTCAAAATCTCATATTTTGTCAGGTTTTTCTTCATTGGCAATATCATGAGTGTGAACCCCTCCTATTAAAACAATTATTATGCATTGTTTAAAATTTGATGTTTGTTTGTGTTTATACTATTTGAACATTTTCTTTTTTGAAAAAAAAAATTAGTACGAATGTGAGCTCATGGTTCCTCTTTGACAACCAGATGTCAAAATTTTAAAATTTAAGGGGTCCTTTGGTTGGGAAATAGTTATCCCGGGATTAGTTATCCCAGGATTACTCAGGATAACTTATCCCACCATGCATATGGGATAACTTATCCCATTACTATAGTGTAAATGGTGGGATAAGTTATCCCGATATTGACTAATACCTCCAACCAAACATGGGATAAAATAATACTTCATTTTTTTCCGGGATTACTTATCCCTTATACCTCACACCAAACGACCCCTAAGGGAGTAAAATTATCTGAAAAGGGAGAAGGAATTCCAGATAACATTTTTCATCCCCTCCTTCCCTGTCTAGGTAAAATGAAAGGCTGCTGATTGGGTATTCTGGTTAGCATATAGGTTAAGTTGCTTTCTTATTTTGTGTTCAAAAGCTGTGTACTTTAAGACTCTGTAGGTATGATTATTCTGGTTGACAAGCTTGTTTTATGAAGTAATTGGCTTAATCATAGAAGGCATCAAGAGATGCAGAGATAAAAAAATAGAGAGTAAGGCTACATTGTAGTTGCAAAAGCAAAAGTGAGACCGTGTTAGCAACATTACAGGAGCACTATCTTAAATACAGAGAGCCAACAAAGTTCCAGAAGGAATCTGGGGAATCTATAGGGGTCATATCTGCACAACTAAATAAAGAAAGTAACATTTAACTGACAGTTGATTTTCCATGAATCTACTGTTTCTTTCATTCGATAAACACCAAAAAATCCCAACACATACCACTTTCCAAATTGATTTGATAGAGTTGTCAACTTCCCAACTGCCCCAAGATTCAAAAGCCTCCTTGATACTGTTTGGCATATTGATGTGACTTCATTTCGGGCCTTAAGCCATTTGTAACCTGATTGCACAGTATACTTTCCGTCATTTGCATCTCCGCAATTGAACTTTTCAGCAGCTTGGACATTCAATTTAGTTCCCTCAAGTGTAGCTAGCAGTTTGATTAGGTCATCCACCTCCCAATCTTGAAGGCTCCTCCTTAGGGTGATTTCAGGCAGGATCTTCTCTGTTTTGTGCAATAGTGGAGTCAGGTTCACTTGCAATCTGAAATATTCTAGGGAAGTCATTCATAAGGACTGAATTCCCAACCCACTTGTCCTTCCAAATTCGATCAGTTGCCCATTCCCAACTGTGAAATATTGACATTTTGAGAATTCCTCCATAGTTTTACATATGCTTTTCCACACTCCTACTCCAAAAGGGACCCTGCTGAGTTTTGTGCACCAGTTGCTTTGGGTGCCATGTTTGGCATTGACCACCTTCTTCCATAATGGTAGTAGCTCTTCATGAGTACATCTCCATATCTACTTCATTCTCAGACACTAGTTGTTAGTTGCCAAATCTTTGATACCCAGCGCCCATGATGCTTTGGTAGAATGACCATATCCCACTTCACTAGGTGGAACATATAATCAGTGTTGTTTCCTTGCCAAAATAAATTCCTCCTAATTTTGTCCAGCTTGTTCAACACTTCCTTGTGCTTAAGGTGCAGTGACATGTAGTGTGGGGATAATATCAAGTACATTATTGATAAAAGTAAGCTTACCACCCATTGAAAGATATTGCATTTGCAAGGAGCCAAGTCTTCTCTCAAATTTCTCGATAAACCCACTCCATATAGCTGTGGCATTGTGTTTTGCACCCAGTGGGTGTCCCAAATAAGTTGTAGGAATGTGCCAGTGCTACATCCTAAAATATCTGCTAGTTCCTCCAAATTTGGCACCTCATTGACAGGATAGATCACACTTTTAAGCTTGTTGATGTGTAAGCCTGAAAGAGCGTCAAACAAGTGCAGAGTTAGATTAAGATGAAGCGCCTGATCTCTGTCTGCAGCACAGAAAATCAGAGTGTCATCGGCATAAAGCAAGTGTGACAAGCTTCTCGTTGTGAGAGATCTAAAAATGGGTAGGGCAATAGAGTTGGTTCCAACGATTTTAAGTAAGTCGGTATGGAGGTGCAATGACAATGAGTAGGAATTTAGTGTAACTATATTCTTATAAAAAATTTCAACATTATATGTATATTTCAAACCAATAGGCAGGAGTTGATGTAGACCCACCATTGGCAGGACAGGCAGTAGTATAACTTATTCATGTGGTTGATTTTCTTGATAAATGGTTGTGCTCCTTGACTTGAGTTGATGGAATAGAATTAAGTTCAATGACTATAACAACTATGTCTCAATTCCAAACAAGTTATGGTCGACTATATGAATCCTCATTGGCCATGTCGCTTCATTTAAGCTCATCTAGGGCAATTATAATACAAATTAAAAGTAAATTCAAAAAGTACTAGAAGTTCTCTATGTTTTCTGTTGGTACATATATCTCTGACAAGATTAGGAATGAAGATATACTGGGAAAGGTGGGAGTGACCTCCACAGTGGACAAGATGCTGGAAGCGAGGTTGAGATGGTTCGAACATGTGAAAAGGAGAAAAACAGATGCCCCAGGGGGTGCGAGAGGTTGATAGTGATAGGTTTAAGGAGAGGTAGAGGTAGAGGTAGATCGTGTAAGAATTTGGGAGATGTGATTAGACATGACATGATACATCTTTAGCTCACTAGGGACATGATCCTAAATAGGAGAGTGTAGAGGTCAAGGATTAAGGTATAAAGTTAGTAAGTGGTCGAGCAATTTCTCTTTTTTCTACGGGAGAGCATGGGTCTAATTTAGAGCACCTTTTTTGCTCCCTCTTCTCCTTACCAGTATTATTATTATTATTCTATCATTACCTTATTCTTCAATTTTATTACTACTGTTTTCCTTTGCTGGTTATCTTTACTATTTTTGCAGTCAGTATTCTTCTTTGCTTCAATATTTTAGTCATGACTTTTCTACTCTTGTATTTTTCAAATCTGTTTTGGAAAATGTTTTTCTTTAGCCAAAGGTCTATCAAAAACAACCTAAAGTTTGCATGCACTCAATCCTCCCCGTAACCTACTTGTTGAATCACACTGGGTATGTTGGTGTATATAAATCTCCGACAAGTCTAAAAGGGCTCCTAAAGAAACATACTCCCTCTCTTTCAATTTTTTTTTAATTCGAAATATAAGAGTCAAACTAACTAATGTTGGGTGTGAATTTGGACATGAATCTTCAATTTTTTTAAATAAGATTTACATATTTAGAAAATACATAAAAAGCATTACTAAATCAAGATAATTAACAATTCAAAATATTTAGGAAGTATTTGAAAAAATTAAGGTCGAAGAAAATATTATTTAACCATCCAAGTAGTAACTTACACAAATAAATAGAAATGGAATGAGTAGCACCTGAGTGTACTGCATGAGTACATGACTAATTAGAATTTGGTTTGTGTACTAACATGAGTACACGACTAATTAGATTTGTTTTTTTTTTTTTTTGATTGTGATAACAAGTATATTGATTTTTTTTTCCAGGAGTTTAAGGTGACTGTTCGTACTACACCGGAGATTGTGGAAGTGGTTGGTAACGCAAAAGCAGAGCAAGTTTTAAACTTGCATCAGCATGACGGGAAGGAGGAAATTAGATTACTGCTACAATCAGTATTTACTGACATAATGACAGTTCGCAAGGACGTGATTGCTGAAGTGTTATCCAAGCTGATTAGTCGCCTAAACTTTGAAGGCCAGGTAATCTATATTCATCCTTAACCAAGTTAAAGTATAACTTTTCTTGTTTTACTTGAGATAAGTTGGATCTGTCCTTTTTATTCTTCTGTGTTGTCGTAACTAGTTCATTTGGACAGATTCTCTTAGATTTTGGAAATTTTGGTCTTTATTGTCTTTAGTATATGTGTTTGTGTCTTAGGCCAATCTCTTAACGCAAAGACATGTTTGCATGCCTCCACTTACTTACATTTAGACTCTTAGATTGGGGGAATATGGATTGCACTGGCAGAGAATGTAAAATAAGTTCATTTCTGAAGAATTCGAGGGATTAGAGTTACATGGTTTTTTGGTTTGGAATTTCTGAATTTTAATTCTACAGCTGATCCATCTAATTCTTTTTTCATTCACTAAAGAGAAAAGGAAAAAAGATAGTTCTCTTCCACTTTACTGTGTATGGGTCAGCTGAAACAGAACTGTTATAACCTCCATCGAGTTGCTTTTGTTGTGCAACTTTCTTCTAAGGAGCTAATTTGTTTTGGACTTGATTTGCATCTCAGTTGCGATGTGAATCCTTGCAGCGTGATGATTCAGTTTTAACTTATTTCCTGTTATGTTTGAACTTTCACATTCACTAAAGTGACTCTTGGCTCTTGACTGTATCTGCTGCATCAAGTTCTGCCATTTTGGAAAAGTGAGAGACATGTTGATTTGAATTTCTATTTCTTCTGTTTATGCATAATTCTTATGTGAATTATATGGTGGAGCTTAACTGCTTATGGTCTCCTCTGGCATATTAGCTGTAACTCTTGCTGCTTAAATTCAGCTTTCCGATTGTCCCTTTTCTTTATGGTAATGTGCATTCATCTTTCATGTTTGTAGGCGAGGCACCTAACTGACAAAGAAAAACTGATTCTACAACTTGAGAAGCAGTATCCAGATGATGTTGGTGTCTTATCTGCGTACTTGTTAAATTATGTGAAACTCAACCCTGGCGAAGCTTTATATTTAGGCTCAAATGAACCTCATGCATATTTATATGGTGAATCTGTTGAATGCATGGCAAATTCAGATAACGTGATACGTGCCGGTCTAACTCCAAAGAACCGAGATGTTGAGATACTCTGTTCAATGCTCACATACAAACAGGTATTGTCAGACACCATTCTGGTTTTGCTTCATTTCCATGTTTCGTCAGTCCTTTTGATATAGTTGGAGACTGAAGTTCACGACTGAACTTTCAATAAAGTAGCAACTTTATATGTGCTTCAAAGAATAAGAGTCTAAACAACTATAGGTTAGGTAAGAGTTCTATTGTTTTGAGCTCAATATGATGACTAAAATTGTTTAGGTTTGAAGGTGTATATCCTTCGGATTTAATATCCTTTAAGAGCCAGATTTTACTAGGAATTGTCATATGTTAGTGTTTAAGTCGCGTGTCTATTCACTATGAGAAGATTTTATAGGGCTATCGCCAATTTATTTTCTAAAATGGCATACATTGTGCGTCCCTTTACTTATATGAATCTGAACCAGTTTTTGTTTTGCAGGGATTTCCTGAAATACTGAAGGGCACTGTGGTTAATCCATATACAATGAGATACCAACCTCCTTTTGATGAATTCGAGGTGGACCGTTGCATTCTTCCCCAAAACTCAACAACTGTATTTCCTTCCATTCCCGGTCCTTCCATTTTTTTGGTCGTGAGGGGAGAGGGAACGATGACAACATCATCAGATGAGGTAGTTGCCGAAGGTGATGTCTTATTTGCATCTGCAAATACCAGTATTACTGTTGCAACCTTGTCTGGCCTGCATCTATATAGAGCAGGAGTTAGCAGCAGGTTGTTTGAGTTGCATAAATAGTGTATTTAATTCTAACACTAGCTAGGATTGATTCAAATACCAGAATCTTGCTGTATAATGAGCATATATATAGATGAATATTTTGAGTCAAAGTGACATTAGTGATAAATGGATTCTTCTCTGGTAAACATATTTTCTCCCAACTTTTTGATATCTACAAGAAAATGACCCTTTTTAGGAGAGTTGAACGGTAAAAACCACACCTAAACTATCACTTTTTCGCAAGTTTCATACCTCAAATATCCATTGTTCTCTTTGCCTATCTAAACTATCAAACTTTCCCAAGTTTCATACCTCAACTATCACTCCTTTTGTATTAAGTTAGCCTACACACATCTGTTGTCGATTGGGAACAAATATTTTGCCAACTCAGCATTGAGGTATGTTTTAATCCAAAGGAGTGATAAAGGAGCAGGAAAGAGTAAAAGGGGAATGATCATTTCTTCTTGGTTGCACTTGCAAGTTCTTGCAGCAAATACTAATTGGAAGTCAGAGTAATATAATGATCCAGAATTGGAAGTTCATCTTTTTATTCTCTCTATTAGTTTGGTAAAACTTTTAAAATCAATTTATTTTTTAAAAAATATTATTTAAAAACATATTTTTTAGAAAAATACTTTTGATGGGAAAAATTTGTGTTCGACTAGTAAATTTTAAAAGCATTTTTGAGCAGTAATTAATGTTTGGCCACGACTTTTCAAAGTGTTTTTAAGTGCATTTTTCTCGAAAGTAGCATCTCAAAAATGCTTTCGGGGAATAGTTTTTTTTTTCTTTAAAAAAAATGCTTTTGCTTCTCCCAAAAAGCACTGGTTTTTTCTCGAAAGTTTGGCTTAATACCTTACGTTTCTAAAATAACACTTTTTGAAATAAATAAGTATTTTTGGCCTCCCAAAAACTTGGTCAAACATGCTATAGATTTTCATTATTTTGCCTTGGACTTAACTTTTATATAATAATGGTGTAAAATATTTTTTAATCTATTGTAACAAGTAAACTTTCAGCCATAGCAATGAAGCCAAGCTTAGGGTTCCCTTGTTATAACAATAATGATAATTGTACAAGAAATTCAAAATAAACTTGCTTGACTTAGAGGCACGATAATATGCTTCTTGAAGATAGTTGAAGTCTCTCCCACTAGCAAACGGAAGAATTAGTAACAACTCTTATCTTCGGTATTCAACTAAGCCACAAAACAAATAGCATTCAAGAATGTTGCTCTTCTATTCTTGAATTGGTGATTTCACCTTTTAATCAATGTCTCTCAAATGTTTTTCAAGGAGAAAGTAATTTTTTTGAGTGCTTGTCTTTCCAAACAAAAGAAACACTATTTATAGGATAAAATTTTCATGCAAGAGAAAAATTAATTAATTAATAGTAAATAGATTCATGAATGCTTTAAAACAAAAAGTAACTTTCTTTCAATAACCTAAAACGTATAATTTAAAGAAGAATGAATTTATCAAATTCATGTTCTTTGTAACTCCATACTTTTAACTAATGCATTTGTCTCAAAAATTAATTGAAACATAACTCAAAATCTTTAACCGATGTATTTGTTTCAAAATTTATTGAAACACAACCTTTAACAATAACAATCCCCCACTTGTTTCAAGAAATTTTATCTTTAAAAACAAAATTCATTTGAGACATCAATCTAGCAACATGCATCAATAATGGTGTTGTTTGGACTTGAATCATTAGCTAGTGAAGACTTTCTAAATCATTGACTACTTAGTGAACAAATCTTGAACTAAGTGATTCATTGAATGAAGTAGAAAAATATTCCATGCATATTACTATGTTCTGGTGAAAATCAGAATCCTTTGACACCTTACGGCCATGTGTCCTGAATCCTTTTAGCTAAGTGTTTTAAGGTTTTCCTGTTAAAATCTTAATGAAGCGGCCTCCACTTCGCACTTAGTACGGTGAATTCATCAAGAGTAACTTTGCATACTCCGACCAAACAGTCTATGAATTTCATTAAAAGAAATTAATCTCATCCTCCTTTATAGCAAAATATCAGTAAATCTATCAAGAGTGTTCTTACACATTCCAATCGAAATCGGTGTATAGACTTATTAAGAGAATATAGTCTCATTCTTCTCTTTTGTAGGAATACTAACAAATCTATCAAGAGTTTTATTATTTACTCCAACCGAGATCAGTCTTATAGATTTATCAAGAGAAAAAAATCTCAACTTATGCACATCTACTCACTCTCTAGGGAAAAAGAAAATTTTATAGATGTGCTTCACAATTGTAACTTTACTTTTTTTTCCCTTTGAACCCAAGATTACATTATTAGGTAGGGTTTCCATAAAGTATAATCAATCTAAAACAGGTTTTATTCCCATCCCATTACAAGTTTGTACTACCAATTTCTTGCCTAACCCTTTAGACAAGGAATCTGCTAAATTGAGTTTGGACTTCATATATTGATGCGATATTATGCCATCCTCCAATAATCTTCTCACATGATTGTGTTTGAGACAAACTTGTCTTAACTTGCCATTGTAACAATCACTTGAAGCCCAAAATATAGCAGCTTTATTATCACAATATATAGTCAAAGGTGGTATTGGCTTACCCCATAATAGAATATCTATCAGCATACTCTGCAACTAATCAGGTTCTTCTCCGGCAGAAGACATAGCGATAAATTCTGACTCCATGGTTGAGTGAGTAATACATGTTTGCTTCTTTGATCTCCAAGATATTGCTGCTCCGTTCAACGTAAAAATTCAAGCAATAATAGATTTAGAGTCATTCGGATCAGAATTCCAGGTAGCATCACTGTAGCCTTCAAAAACTGCTGGATAGGTAGAACAATGCAGGCCAATATTAATTGTATCCTTTAGATACCTTAAAACATGAATTAAGGCATTCCAATGCTCAACTCCAGGGTTACCAGTAAACTTGCTCAAAGTTCCTACTGCATAACCAATATCTAGACTGGTACAATGCATGGCATACATAAGACTCCCAACAATTTGAGAATATATCAATTGATCAAGAATATCACCAGAGTTTCGTACTAGTTTGATGCTAGGATCAAATGGTGTAGGAGCAAACTTGTTGTCAAAATGACCAAACCTCTTTAGAACCTTCTCAATATAACTTGATTGAGTAAGAGTTAAACCATTTGCTGATCTTATAATTGTAATGTCTAAAATTACATCAGTTTCTCCAAGATCTTTCATTTTAAACTGAGAAGCAAGAAAATATTTTGTTTCTTTGACTTTTTCGATATCAGTTCCAAAGATCAACATGTCATCTACATAAAGACATATTATAACACCAGAATTTTCTTAAAATTTACTAAATATGCATATATCTCCACCATTGATTAAGTAGCCATTAGAAATCATAACTTTTCTAAATTTATTGTGACTTTGCTTTGGAGCTTGTTTCAATCCATAAAGAGATTTAAGAAGCTTACAAACTTTACATTCTTGTCCAGGAATGACAAATCCTTCTGGTTGTTTTATGTAGATTTCTTTGTCTAGATCTCCATTCAGGAATGCAGTCTTCACATCCATCTGATGAATCACAAGACCATGAATTATTGCTAGAGCAATCAACAGACGAATAGAGGTCATACGAGCTACAGGTGTAAAAGTATCAAAATAATCAATATCTTTCAATTGAGTAAATCCTTTAGCTACCAAACGGGCTTTGTACTTATCTAAAGTACAATCAGATTTCATTTTCTTCCTAAAAATCCATCGGCAATCAATTGGTTTACATCCAGGAGGAAAATTTGATAATATCCATGTATTATTAGACAATATAGAATACATTTCATCATCAATGGCTTCATATCAAAAAGGAGAATTATGTGAAGACATAGCTTCAGCATAACTTTCAGGATCCTTTTCAACCAAATAAGCTTGAAAATCAGGTCCAAAGTCTTTTGATTTGGCTGATCTTGAACTACGTCTTGGTTGACTTTATTTCAATGGCTCAACTATTTTCCTTTTAAGAGGAGAAATAGAAGAACTTGCATCTTGTTCAAAAGAATCTTTTTTCTTGGGAAATATATGTTCAAAAAAGCTAGCATGTAAAGATTTAATAATTGTGTAAGGACTTGCGGTCTCAAAATTTAAAAATCTTTAAGCCTTATTGGCTTGTAAATAACTAATAAACACACAATCTACTCCTCTATAGCCAATCTTAGTTAAATGTTGATCTGGAAATCGAACATGAGCCAAGCAACCCCATAACTTAAAATAATTTATATTTAGTTTTCAATTATTCCAAAGTTCATATGGAGATGCATCATGATTTCTAGAAGTAATTCTATTCAAAATATGACATGCTAAAAGTAAGACTTCAGTCCACAAATTTTCAGACATACCAGATCTATAAAGCATAGAATTAACCATTTCTATGAAAGTCCTATTTTTTCTTTCTGCTACACCATTTTGTAGTGGTTTATAGGACATCGTTAATTATTTTTCAATGCCTTATTTCTCACAAAAATCAATAAAATTTGACTTTAAATACTCTCCACCTCTATCAGACCTAATTGATTTAATTTTTCTACTCAATTTATTTTCAACTTCTGCTTTATATGTTTTGAAATTCTCAAATGTTTCATCTTTTGTTTTAAATGAAAAGACATAAGTATATCTTGATTAGTCATCAATAAAAGTGATAAAATACCTCTTTCCATGACGTGAAAAACAATCTATCTCATAAATATCAGTGTGGATTAATTGCAAAAGTGTAAAAGTCCTTTCAACTGTCTTAAAGGGCTTCTTTGTAATCTTGCATTTACTACAAGTAAGACACTTAGTAGTATGATTCTTTTCACAATCTTTGATTAATCCATTATTCACCATAAGTTGAATGGATCTAAAATTCTCATGTCCAAGACGTTCATGCTATAAGTTTAGAGACTCCACAAGATAAGTAGAAATATTTTTATTTTCAATATTGAGTTTAAACATTCCATTTGCAACATAACCTTTTCCAACGAACATGTCATTTTTAGATAAAATAAACTTATCTGCCTCAAAAACCATTTTAAAATCATGCTTCGAAAGAAGTGTACCTGACACCAAGTTCTTTCGAATATCAGGAATATGCAATATGTCCATCAATGTAACTATTTTTTCAGAAGTAAATTTCAGTTCAACAGTTCTTTTTCCCACAACTTTAGTAGAGGAGGAGTTTCCCATATATATAATTTTACCATCCCCCACTAATTCATAAGTCTTGCAAGAATTTTGGTTACCTGATATGTGATGAGTTGCGCCGGTATCTATCCGTCATTCCACTTGATCTTCCGCTACAAATGCTTCTGTGACCATTGCCACAAGATCATCTTTTTTATTTTTATTTGCTTTTTCTTTCTTCTTTTCGGCTTTGAGAATTCTACAATCACGCGCATAGTGACCAGCTTTGTGACAATGATAGCATTCACTAGATTTAAAATTGGCACTATTACGCTTGAAGTTTGTAGTCTTCTTTGCCTTTAAAAAAATTTTATTTTTAGGTTCCTTCTTGTTTGATTTTTCTTCAACCATATGAGCTTTCATGACAGGTTTCTTCAAACTATTATTATCGCGCCATCGTGTCTCTTGTTCAATTTGCAAGTGTTGTAACAATTGTTCAAGAGTCAAATCTTCCTTTTTGTGTAAGAGTTTGCTTCAGTACTCTTTCCAAGATGGAGGAAGTTTTGATATAATTGCACCAACATGAAAATTTTCATCAAGAGCAATTTTAGATATAGCAATTTTACTAGCTATAAGTTGGAATTCTTGTACTTGTTCAGTGATTGACTTGTCATCAACCATTTTAAACTCCATATAATTTGAAACGAGAAATTTCTTATAACTCGCCTCTTCTGCTAAATAAATAGCTTGAAGAGTGTTCCATATCTCTTTAGTATATTTTCATTTAACATAATATTTATTGGACATTCCTCCAAGAATATAATTCTTGCACAAATAATCATCATATTGCCACTTGACAATTTGTTCTTTAATCAAATTAGCCTCGTCAGATGCTACCTCAGAACCAGGAGCATTAGGACAAGGGTCTTCAAGAACATATGTCAACTTTAATCGTCTTAAAAAGAATTCTATCTTTCCATGCCATCTAGGAAAGTCTTTGCCATCAAATATTTTAAAATTAGGATTAGGCAAAGATGGAATACTATTTGGTATTAATGTAGAGGCCATTGAGTTAATTATCTTCAAATTGTTATAACAATAATGATAATTGTACAAGAAATTCAAAATAAACTTGCTTGGCTTAGAGACACGATAATACGCTTCTTGAAGATAGTTGAAGTCTCTCCCATGAGCAAACGAAAGAATTAGTAACAACTCTATCTTCGGGATTCAACTAAGCCACAAAACAAGTAGCATTCAAGAATGTTGCTCTTCTATTCTTGAATTGGTGATTTCACCTTTTGATCAATGTCTCTCAAATGTTTTTCAAGAAAAAAGTAATTTTTTTGAGTGTTTGTCTTTCCAAACAAAAGAAACACTATTTATAGGATAAAATTTTCATGCAAGAGAAAAATATTAATTAATTAATAGTAAATAGATTCATGAATACTTTAAAACAAAAAGTAACTTTCTTTCAAGAACTTAAAACGTATAATTTAAAGAAGAATGAATTTGAAGAATGAATTTGTCAAACTCACGTTCTTTGTAACTCCATACTTTTAACTAATGCATTTGTTTCAAAAATTAATTGAAACATAACTCAAAATCTTTAACCGATGTATTTGTCTCAAAATTTATTGAAACACAACCTTTAACAATAACACCTCTTGTAGCCAAAAAGTTATTTATAGGTCAATGTTGGCCTTTGGTGGAGAAAATAACAGCTAGAATCAACTGTTGGACATCCAAATTATTGTCTTATGCAGGACGGGTACAATTGATTAAGTAGTATTATTTGGTGTTCAATTATATTGGAAACAAATCTTTATGCTCCCTAAGAAGGTAATAAAGATGATCAATGCATTGTGTAGATCATTTATCTGGACTGGTGCTGCAGTGGTGTCCAAGAAACCCCTTATTGGTTGGGACAAGGTGTGTCCTCCTGAGGCTGCAGGTGGACTTAATATTATAGATTCGAAACTATGGAATAAAGTTGCAGTTACTAAACATCTATGGGTCATAGCAATGAAGAAATATTCAATGTGGATAAAATGGGTTCACAGTGTATATATAAAGAATAGAGGGCTGGGCTCCCTCACATTACCCAAGAATGCAGCTTGGATAGTTAGGAAGATTTTGGGTACTAAGGAACTTTTCCTAAGACTACCAAGAGTACAAGGTGATCTCATGAGTCGGCTACTGCAAATCCAACACTTTGATGCTTTTAGCATTAAGAAGATGTATAAGCAAATAAGGCCATATTATCCAAGAGCTCCCTGGAAGAATATGATACTTCATCCTCAACTACATCCTAGATACAAATTTATACTATGGTTAGTATCCCATGAACGACTAACTACCGTGGATAGGTTACTGAAGATGGGAATCCAAGTATCTCAAACCTGTGTGTTCCATTAGTAGGGGGTGCGGATCTATACGGATAACTAACTTATGAAATAGATTATGAAATAGATCTATTATATGTATAATGAATCTATTTTTCTTTGTGCGTGGATATTTCTTAAATTTCGTTTCAATATCTTTTAATGATTTATTCTTTTCGTAAGATGTATTCATTAATTTGTGTAGTTTATTATTTTATCCTGTAGTAATTCAAGAGTTACAGATTTTTGTATAATAATTTATCCTAATTGTACTGTAATATATATCTAATTCTAGATTTTCAATGTTATTTATTAGCTTGTGTTGTTCTTCTCGTAGCGAGTTTTTTAAATTATATAAACTATCACATGTACTTTTTTCTAAATTTTCTAAGGTTTCTTCTATCCATATTAATTTTTCTTTTTAGATTCTCCATTATTTTCTAATTCGGTTTCTATAATTAATTTCTTTATTTAGATTATCTTGATTTTCTCTAGTTTTTCTAATATATTCTAACATCTCTTAATCTGAATAATATCCTTCTGGGTAATTATCTAGGTATAACTGTGTTATCCAATTTATAGTTTCAATTTCATAGTCTAATACTTTTTCTAATTTTATTTTCTTAATATCTATAATTTCTATATCTCTAAGTATATATAAGATTAAGACTTTAAGATTATCTATCATTTAAAATTGATTAAATATTTTATTATAATATTTTGTAGTTGTTTGTTTTAGCCTTAGTAGTTCTTGCATATTTTCATTAAGAAATTCTATATATTTTATATCTTTAGTTTTCATGTATTTGTCTAAATTTACTTTTATCTGTTTTTCTATTAACTGTATGTTTCTCATATCTTTTTCCAAAAATTCTATGTAATTTATCATGGTAAGTATTTGTAAGAGTAGTTAGGTAGGTATGGTATGTAATTTACTCTAGTCATATAATATTTACCAAATGCTTTTTCTAATATGATTTTCCTTATATCTACTACTTTTATATCCTTAAGTGCATACAAAATAAGTATTTTAAATTTATCTACCATCACATCAGATAAATAATTATTCATTTTCATAAAATTGCTATTTTTAAAATATTTCCTTCAATCATGTACATAACAAAATATGGTCATCTTAGATTACTATATACTAGATTATTCTTAAATAACATGTTTTTCGGTCACTATTAGCATGGTAATTTGGATATTTTTCCCTTAAACAACGCCTCTACTCTGGTTACTCCCCACCACGGCTTCTTGCCTCATTGGTTTCACCTTTAGGATGGCATAGTTCTTAGAAATTTTTCTCCGTTTCCACTTTGCTAATAAACTTCTTAACATATTATTCTTCGAATAATTCTACTATAAAGTAACTAACATGAATTTATTTTATCATACCATGATTGTTGGGAATTATGAATTTAGCTATTCATAATTATAAATAAATATACCTGTTCGGGTAGGTTTGATATTTCTGAGGTTTGTTCCTCCATAGCTTTTTCCATTGAAATAAATCTGTTTTTTAATAACTAAGCAAAGTATTTTTTGCGGACAGGAGAGAGTATTTGTGCTTCAACACATGAAGGCTTGCTTTGCAATGCCTTCGGTTCATCTTATTTATAGACTGAATCTTTATAAGAGTATTCACATTTCTTTCACGTTTTCTAAAATTAGTCTAAAAAAGTCTCCTAATGAGACAAGAATTATTAATGCCATAGTCAAAAAGCCTAAAAAGGCTAAAAAGGCTAAAAATCTAAAAATCTAGCCTATACAAAAACTTTACGTAAAATGAATTTAATATCTTGTCTTCTATTATTACTTCGTTGATATCTTCTCGTTGTCGTATCTACTGCTTTTCCATATCTCTATTATTGCTTCTCAGCTGGCATGCTTATCTTCTTGATTCTTTTATTCTAGGTGGACTTCTGGGATAATATTATCTTCTCCATTACATCTCGAACATTGATGGTCTGGATATTTGTGTCCAATTATCTTGCAATATCTTGTCAATAATCCTTTTGAAATAAATCCTCTCTTAATTGCTCTTGCAATAGATTGTTTTTCTGGGTTAAGTAATGTCATTATCCATTGCCTAACATCTTCCATATCTGTTTGTCGTAGTTCTTTTGAATTTGAATAAATCATCTGATGGTCTCTTGAATAATAGCTCCATATTGGATTTCCATTGGTATAATTATTTGCTAATTCTTGAATAAATGTAGCTAGTCCAATGAGTCGTTTATTTGCATAGAAATCAGGTATCTCAATTCTGGGTATCTCTGGTTGTTGCATAATATCTTTCGGTATAATCTTATCTCTGGTTAATCCTATTTTTATAACTTGTATAACTGGTTTTATTTCATCGTATAATATCTCTGCTGGTGCAGTATAACACTTTATATAAAATAGATTTCCTTTGATTATTCTTTTATAGGTGATGAATATTTTATGTAATTCGTCCATAGCTGTTAGGTCTTCTCCGTCTTGGGTGTATATGGTATTTAATAATCCATATTCAAAACAAGTTTTTATTAAGCTTGGGTTGGTTTTGGGTAGTGCAATTAGCTTGTTGTAACCTTGTAATTTTTGGGTTATATAATTTGTGTTTGGTTCTTTGATATTTGTAGCTCTGGGGTTAAGGTTTAGGAAAGTTTGTACTCTGTAGATATTTTCTATGTATTTTTGGGTTGTATAGTTGTAAACTTTTTTATCTTAGTTCAGACTATCTCGGTATGTGGTAATTTGTGGGGGTATGAACAAGGGGTCTTTTTGTATTTTTGGTATAAATGGTTTCTCAAATATCTTATTCATATTCATGTTCTGATATCTTTGTCTACTAACTCCTCTGCTTGTACCTGCAGAAGTAGATTGATAAGTGTTATGGGTTTTATGGAGTGTCCCATCGTCTCCTTCTAGCTTTGGAACTTTAATGTCTTCCGATCGACATAGCTCTGAACACTGCTGAGTTAGCTGATTTGTAGCTATAGACTTCAGTTTAACTTCATTAGTCTTTAGCTTTTCTATTTCATTACCCATATTGTCCACTTTCATTGAAAGCGTAGTTAGGGCATTGAGTATTTTTTCTAGAGTATCCTCTTCTATTATATCAGTCTGTGTAGCTTTGTCTTGATATGTAATCTGCAATAACATTTTTGTTAGTACTAATTACTTCAATTATAAATGTGAAATTTAATATATTCAAGACTAGTCTCCGAATCTCTTTTGTTGTAACTGAATTTTGTATTTTCTTTGTTAACCACCAGCGTACCTATGTATTATCTGTTCGTACAATAAACTTGTTATATACAATATATGACTCAAATGCTAACAAACATTTATATAATGAACATAATTCTTTCCTATTTATTTCCATTTTATTTCTGTTTCATTGAACGTACCTGAGTAGTATCTACAATGGTGTTCTAATTTTTCTGGTATTTAAGTACTCCTCCATAACTACATTCACTAGCACCTGCTTCTACTATATATATAAATTTTCTATTTTCATCTGGAAATTGTAGTTTTGGTAATTTTTTACAAAGTAATTTATTTTCTGAACTTGTTTTTTATCTTCTTCATTATAGTTATACTCTACATCCTTTTTAAATTTTTTCTGTAGTGGTTTTAAAGTTTCTGCTAATTTTGGAATATATTCTTTTACTTGGTTTACTAATCCTAAAAATGATTGTAATTTCTTTTTTGTATCTAATTCTTCTTTCGAATTTATTATTTTTTGTACTATATGTTGTTGCATTTTTACTCCACTCTTATCTATTTGTATTCCTAAAAATTCTATTTGATTTTTCATAATTTCAGCTTTCTTTTCGCTTAGACTTATTCCCGATTTTTCTATTATATCTGTAAATTGTCCTAATAATTTTAAATGTTCCTCTTTAGTTTTTGTACATAATAATATATCATCTATGTATACTATACAATTAGATAATTGTTTAAAATAACTATCCATAAAATGTTGATATCTACCTGGTGCATTTTTATATCCAAATGGATATCTACCTGGTGCATTTTTATATCCAAATGGTAATACGTTCCATTCATAAAATCCTTGTGGTACCGTAAATGCGGTTAATTCTTTTGATTCTTCTTCTAACTTTAAATGGTAAAATTCTGATTTACAATCGAATTTACTAAAATAATTATATCCCTGTATTTGTCTTATTTTTAATATCTTATTTGGTATTGAATAATTATATGTCATAGTCTTTGCATTTAAATTTCTATAGTCAATCACCATTCTACTTTTTCGTCTTTTTTGTTCACTATGTTTATTTACTATAAATGCTGGACTATTATGTTTACTATTACTTTTTTGTATATATTGTTTTTCTAATAATTCATCTATATGCATTTTAAATTCTTTTAAATTGTCAAAATTATATGTTAATGGTTTCTAGGTTATTATGTTATTTTTATCTATTAATTCAATTTTTATAGTAGTTTTATGTTTTTCCTATCCTTTTAATGGATCTTCACTATATAATTGTTCTAATTTTTTCTTAATTATTTCTATCTTATTTATTGAAAATATAGTTATTTCTGTTTTATTTATCGAAAATACAACTAGTTCTATTGTATCTTCAGTATTTTTTATATTTTCTAACTTTTGTGTAATTTTTTCACTTCCTTTTATCCAATCAGTTTTCTTTCTTATTTTATTATTAACTCTTTTTGCTCTTACTTTCTGTTTACATGTTGTTGTAAACCATTAGTCTGTTCTAGTTATTATATGTGGGTATAATTTATCTAAAAACGGCATTCCTAAAAGTATATCTTTTGATGTTAGTTCATAATTATAAATTTCTTCTACTGTTAATATCTTGTCCCATACTTGTATTTTTACATTCCTAGCTTTATAAGTAATTAAGCTTCCTTCATTATTAAATCCTTTAACTACTATTGGTATTTTTAATTTATCTCATTTGCTTTCTGGTAAGCAATTATATCTACATAAATTAGCTTCTGCTCATGTATCTATCATAGGCGTGTAATATCTAATGTAATATCCTTCTACTACTATTTTCATTAATACATATATTTTCATTTTATGTTAAGGCTCTTCTTAAGAATAATTTCTCTCTGTTATATGTTAAGGTTAATTGTGTATGTTCTATATTATATGGTTTTACTTGTTCTAGCCATTTTATTCCTAATATTATATCTGCTTTTTGCATTTCTTCCTTTACTTCAAATTCTATTTTTATTTTTCTAATTCCTATTATTATTTCTTTTTCTGCTATATTTTTACTATTTATTAAACTTCTTGGTAGATCTGGGCATATATCATTATCAGTTTTTATTTCTTTATTTTTACTAGATATTTTGCTATATAATTTTCTTTTTGTCCTGTATTTAAGAGTATTAAATATTCTTTTTCATTTACCTTTCATGTTATGTAATATTGGTTTAAATTATTTGTTGAATTTATTTCATAACTTGTTCTTTTTGATGAGCTTGATGATTCTGGTTTTTCATCAGCTATTCTTTTCGTTGTACTTATTCTATCATTTACTATTTCTAAATTTTCTTCTATATCTATGTCTCTATAGCTATAATTATTATAATCTATTATTTTACAATTTGTTCGAATGGACTTTCTATTCGTATTTTGTTAATCTTATTTTTTCCTGTTATTTTATGTTTTGTTGTTAATACATATAAATTTTTGCATCTTGCTGTAAATATTTTACTTCCTAGGGTTAATTCTATTCCTGATATTTTCCAATATAATACTAATGATTTATCTATATTTTTATATGTTACTACTACTGAATAATTTGCACTTATTATAAATTTAAATTTTTGGTATATTAAATTTCCTTTTATGACAGTTATTATGCTTTTTTCTACAGGTTTTATAATTCTATCATCTGCTAAATATAATTCTATTGGTGTATCTATTCCTTCTCTAAAACATGTTTTTATTAATATCTTTGTACCTCCAAGGTGTACATATTTTATTGGGTCTCTACTTTTTATATCATTTATCTCTTTATTAATTATTCTTTTTGTTACTAGTGGTATACTAGCTTTAGCTTTTGCATATCTACAGTCTATTACATGTTCCTTTTGGCATACTACATAACATGTTCCTTTTGGCATACTACATAATATTCTTCTTTTTTCTTAGTAAATAGATTTCTTATTGTTGATATTTTAAATATTTTTTCTACACTTAAGTTTAATTCTTTTCCTTTTATTTCATCAAATATATTACTGTCAAATATTATTTTTTATTCTGTTCCTTCATCATTTAAATATTCTTCCTTTGTTATTATTTTTATATCTTCTTCAGTCATTTGATTCATCTATTTTACTATCTGTTTCATTTTCTGAAATTTCATATATACTATCCTCACTTTCTAATTCATAATCTATATAATCTATCTGCATATATTCTGTATTTTCTATTTTTATTTCTGATATTTGTTTATTTTTTGGATTTTTAGCTAATTTACAATCTTTAGCTAAATGTCCTAATTTTCCACAATTATAACAAGTACATTCTTTTATAGATTTATTTTTTCTATATGGTCTTTTGTATTTATAATTTTTTACATAATATCTTTTTCTTGGTTTCTTGTATTTATATTTTGATTTTTTATATTTCTTATATTTCTTATGTCTTTTTCTTTTCTTATAATATCTTTCTTCACATTCGAATTGGGGAGCTATTTTATCTTTGCAGCATGCTAAATTTCTTATCAATGTTTTTTCCATTTTTAATTCTTCTCTATATTTTTCACATAAGTTTCTATACCATTGTTGTAAAAATTTTATTCTTGCTCCTAGAGTATCTACCATTTTTGCTTCTTCCCAACTCTTTATTATCTTTGAACTAAATGGTTCGGGTAATTTATTAAAATATAATTTTCTTATTTCTTTACTTTCTTCTATATTATATGCTCCTTTATAATAATATTCTTTAAATGCGCAAGTATATTCATCTATATAACACATATTACATATTGCTAATTTTAACATTAAATTTCTATTTGTATCTTTTTCTTCATCTTGTTCTTCTTCTATTGTTGTCATTCTACCAAATTCATCTTTTATAGCTGTTTCATATTTTTTTAATAATTCTATAGGTGTTAGTTTAGTTGTTGTTGATGATGTTCCTTCTGTAGTTTATTAGTTCTTAATACCTTCTTGCTATTTTCAGTTAAATTTGAAAACCATAATTTCATTGTTCCTATTAGTGTTCTTTCTATATATTCTGGTGCATCTGTTATGTATATATTATTATCTAATAATTATTTTATCATATATCCTATCCATAATTGTATTATTTTTTCTGTATCTATTACACAGTCTAAGTCTAAGAAATTATAATTTTTATTAACTATTTGTTTTGGTGTCCATTTGTCATATTCATTCTTTAGATTATATCTTTTAAACTTATTCTTATAATATGTAGGTTTACTTATTTCTAATGTTCTAGGTATTATATTTTCATCTTCTTTTTTATCAAGAGTATTTATTTCTTTGTTGATATTTTCTAAGTTTTCTTCATTAATTACTTCTTGTTTTTCATTGATTTCTAAATTTTTTGTATTTGTTAATATTTCTGTATATGTTTCACTATCTTCTGAATCATAATTATCTGTCTCTTCAACATCTATATTATTTATTTCTAATTCCTTGTTTTTTTTATTTCTTTATTGTTTATTTCTAATTTTTCTTTAAATTGATTTATCTCGTTCAGTAATTTTTGTTCTTTATCCTTTTCTTCCTTTTCTTTTTGTCTTTGTTCATACAAATCTTTTAACATTTGTAGTTCTTTTTCTAATTCAGCAATCCTACTATTTTTAGTTTCTTCTATTTTTCGTATTTCTTTTGTAGTTTGTTGTTTTATTTTTTCTATTTCCTTTTTCCTATCTATTTCTTCATTTTCTCTTTCTATTCTTACCATAACTGTCAAATTATCTTCTAATTTTAATTCTTCTTTTTCTAACATTAAATATAAATGTTCACCTATTTTCTTATATTTTCTTCCTAGATTAGAAAATACTATTTTTATTTTTAATCCTTCGTGATTTTCATATATTTTTTCATCTATTATAAATTCTTCTTTGTTCATTTGATTGTGAATAGTTCATGTTGATATATATATTCTAAACTATCTATTTGTGATTCTAATTTTGATATTTCATCTTTTTGTGTATTTATTGAGTTTTCACTAACTCCGGCAAATATATTATAATGTAGTCTTTCTATTCTTATTTTTAATTCTTTACATTTTTCTGAAATAATTTGTTTTAGTTCTTTGTATTTTTGTACTTTATTCATTTAAACCATATTTATAATATTTTGGTGAATATCTAAATCTGATTTTAGCATAATTAGGTGGTATGTGTCTCATTCTTCTAGATTTTAAATGGATTATTAATTTTGCTTCAATACTAGATATTAAGGTAATTAGGTAGGCTAATCTTTGTGGGTTTTCTTTTGTTTTATTTAGACTTATATATTCTGAATAATTACTAATTAAAGATTCTTTAATTTTTCTAAAAGCTTCTCTGTTTTTAAATGATCTTCTCATAATTAATTCAATTCAATCTAAATTCAAATATATATACTACTGGTGTATTTTTTAAATAACTGCTATGATACCATTAGTAGGGGGTATTCTCTTGAGCACCTATTCTTGTGATGCCAGTATGTGAAAACTGTATGGACAAGACTGCAAAGGATCAAGAAGGAAGACAAGGCACTGGCAAATCGTCAACTGTGTGTTTGGCATGATGGTGTACCTGATTTGGCGAGAAAGAAATGACATCCGATTCCAAAAAGGCACCACCTCCTCAGCTAAAATATGCAAGGAAGTGGCACAACACATACACATAAAGGCCAGTAAGATCGGAACATGGCATGGTGCAATGCAAATGCTGCAGCACTGCCCCTAGGATATAGAATTTTCCTTTAATTGATGTGTATAAGCATGTAGAAGTTAAATTATTAGAGAAGTGAATGGTCAGCATTCACTAGCTTTGTAATGACTTTTTTTTGTGAAATGGAAATGACTGTTACCTATAAAAAAAAAAAAGAAAAAAAAAAGTAACCTTTCATGCTGTTATATCTATGTTATTTTAGATATTTTGATAGTGTAAAATAAAATAATTTTTATCTGTAAACCAATGATAAGAAATGCTGTGACCACTTTCCATCAAATTGGTCTGTGTGGTTGGATTTATTTAGTTAAATTTTATGAAAAATTTTATGGTGAGTGAGACCCGAGTATTACTTGTCATATGAGGGTTCTTTTTTTAATCAAAAAAACATGTGGATTCCACCTTTTTATTACCTCTTTCATTCTTTAATGTACTTTTATTGTATCTCCTGTCAGTTGGTCTATTTTTTACTCCTCAACATCCTTCTCATTTCTCTATTTCTTTCCTTTTACTTTTTTCTTCAAAATTCTTTCACCACTTCATTTTTGACATCAGTGTTTTTGTTGTAAGTTTTGGTTTTTAATTCACCCCCTATTTTATTTTAACCTTTGTTTATATGACATTTCTCCTAAAAAAATATTTATTTAAAATTTATTTTATTAATTATATTTTAAAATTATAAATTTTGTATTATATAATTATTTAATGATAGATATAATATTAAAAAAATATGATAAATTTTTTGTAATTTCATAAATTGATTAAGTAAATTGAAAAAAGTATTTTTTTAGTAAGATGGTTAAGCTATCATGGATATTTATTTCCACTAGTTGATGATTGGCATGTATATATAAGTTTAATTGGTTAGTTTTTTATTTATCAAATCAAATTTATTGTAATGTATATATAAGTTTAATTGGTTGGTTTTTTATTTATCAAATCAAATTTATTGTAGCAATTTCTTATATCAATAATACTCAATCAACTAGACAACATTTTTTATTGTTATGTGTCTGAATTATCTCAATTCTTTTGAGTTTTTTTTTAAAGAAAAAATTGATTTGAAGCATATTCCAATAAGTTTAATTTGATTTTCAATTACAATAAATACTACACTATGATGCGATTATAATTTATATCTAATCCAATTCATCATCAACAATTACTAAAAGAACTATTAATCAGAACGCAAAAAAAGTAGTAAAAATACCATACATGAAAACTTCAACTTTTAGAAATTGAGTTCTTATTAAGTTTATAAGTTGCATATTATATGAAAATTCTTATTAAGAATAGATGGATCATTGTGGAGAAGAGAAACAACACAGGTATAGTTGTGTGTATGTATATAGTGTTAAAAGATTAAGCAACATAAATTATAACAAAAAGTTACTTTTATAAATATTTATTTTTTCTCAAATAGAAATCAATAGTTAAAAAAATAAATCAACATCTTTATTCTTATTCATCGTTAATGACCATAATGAATTAATTAATTATATTCTAATTTATAGAACATTACTAATTATTTCCCTATCCTTTCTTGTGTGATAAAATTTGTACACTAAAATAAAAAATAAAATGTATTTTTTAAAAATTAGCCAAAGAGAGATTATAATTTGGTTGGGGGAGGGGGGGAGGGGGCACTTAGGCACTTGCACTATTGAAGTTAGTTGTGCAAGAGTAGTAGTCCAATAGTTAGGCATATGCACTCACATATTAGTGTAAGAGGTGAATTCTAGATTTAATTTTATGTATTTAAATTTTAAATAGCGATATCAGATGTTACTTATTTGTTCTTAATTCAATTTTTGTATATATTAAATTAATTTTTTAATATAAATATAGAATTTGAATTAAAGCTATTAAGTTCAGTAACTTAAGAATCTATTCATGGTTGGATGTAAATATCCGATACGAATAAGCATTATTATGGCAGGGACTGATTTGGCCATCTATTCCTTTTGTGATTTTTTTTCTTTTGCACAATTGATTGTAATATCAAATTATATTAATTTTACTATAATCAAAATGATATAATCAAAATGATAAATTGGTGTATTTTTTTTTATTTTATTGGTTAAAATGTTTTTAAAAATATGTTTTCAAAGAAAAGTTTCTTAAAAAAGAGAAAAAATAATTTTTTCAGTGAGAATAAGAAAAACGGAAAAGGGCCTAAAATGTTTTTTAACCATGTAAAATGGTGCAAAAATACCTTCCGTCTACTTATTGGACCTAAAATGTGCTTCCCGTCTACCTATAGGGCCTAAAATACCCTTCTGCCTATCTATTGGACCTAAAATGTTCTTTCCGTCTTAAGACTATTTTGCCCTTTTATTCAGGCAAATTACATGAAAAGACTATCTTTAAGACTTAACTACATAAATAATAGTACTTTTTCAATATTACAAAAATAAAATTTTTCATATATAGCCATTTAAAAAAAAAAAGATAATTATAATTCCTAATTTAATGTTAAAACTAATTGTCCAGGACATGTATGATGGGGCGAAGACTCGTGTGAGGACGGTAGATGGGGATTCAGAGCACTTTCCAGTTCTGATAGGGTTGCACCAGGGATCAACTCCTAGCCCATTTTTATTTACCTTGGTGATGGATGTTTTGACGCGACATATTCAAGGGCAGGTGCCTTGGTGTATGTTATTTGCGGATGATATGGTACTGATTGACGAGACTCAGGGAGCAATTAATGATAATTTGGAGATTTGGAGGCAGACGCTTAAGTTTAAAGGATTTCGGTTGAGTAGAACCAAGACAGAGTACTTGGAGTGTAAGTTTAGTGAGATATTGCAGGAGGATGGAGTAGAGGTGAAGCTGGACTCGCAGGTCATTCAGAAGAGGGAGAGTTTCAAGTATCTGAGGTCTATGATTCAAGGCAATGGCGAGATTGACGAGGATGTCACGCATCATATTGGGGTAGGGTTGTTGAAATAAAGGCTCGCTTCGGGAGTCTTATGTGATAAGAAAGTGCCCCCGAAGCTTAAAGGAAAATTCTACAGAGTGGCAGTCCGACCGACTATGTTGTATGGAGCGGAATGTTGGCCAGTTAAGAACTCCCACATCCAAAAGTTGAAGGTGGCGGAGATGCGAATATTTTGATGGATGTGTGGACATATCAAGAAAGATAGGGTGAGGAATACAATTATTCGGGAGAAGGTGAGAGTTGCGTTGGTGGAGGATAAAATACGAGAAGTGAAGTTATGTTGGTTCAGACACGTGATGAGGAGGGGCTTGGATGCTCCAGTGCGGAAGTGTGAGACACTAGCTATGGATGGTTTTAGGCGGGATAGAGGTAGACCAAAGAAATATTGAAGGGGGTGATTAGGCATGATATAAAGCAGTTACAACTTACGGAAGACATGACCCTTGATAGGAAGGTGTGGAGGACGCAGATTAGGGTAGAGGGTTAGGGGGTGAGAGTGCGTCGGTAACATTAAAGGAGCGTTCTTTTGTGTTTGTAGTTTTTTATTTGTGATGCTGTGTGATATCTATGATTTAGGTTAGATAGTTGTTATTTTTATTTATCTTGTTGCTAGCGGTGTTAGTTTATTTTTCACTTATCTTTTGTGTTTGTTATACTGTTATCGGTTCTAAGCCGGGGGTATATCGGAAACAGCCTCTCTACTTCACCTGAGGTAGTGGTATGGTCTGTGTACACTTTACTCTCCCCAAACCCCACTATGTGGGAATACACTAGGTATGTTGTTGTTGTTGAATGCTATAACTAATTAACAATTCACCTTAATTTAAGAGATATATTTTCAATCTTCAAATTAAAAGTGGAAAAGATAATCTCTGCTTTCAAATCTTTCTCTCTTGTATTCAAAATTCAAACACTTTTAAATAAACTAAGTATTATATTATTTGTTCATATATAATTTTTTTGTTTTCATGTATGTTAATCATCTAGTATTATTTCATTATCGTGTATTTTTAATTCTAATATAATGTGTTAATCATAATTTTTTATGATAGATTCATGGAATAAAAATCATTATTTGGAAATACAGTTATATCATGTATTTTTATTATATAAATATAATTTATGTCAAAGTTAGATTATTATTATATTTTTGAAATAATTTATGGGATAAATATTCATGGTATATCTCATTATGTCGGAAGTACTTTTCTTGTTATAAAATTATTTATTAAATATAAATATATATTTTCAGTATTACATGGTATAACCTTTTATATCTAAAATATATCATGTATGTTTATGGTGTATATATAATTTGTATGGTACAAACATACCATGTATTTTTATGATATAATATAATTTGTATAATATATAAATATATCATGAATTTTTATGGTATAAATATACCATATATTTTTGTGGAGGCATTGTGAAAGCAAACAATAAAAATAAAAAATATAAAATTTTGATATAGTATATGAAAAATGAATGAACAGAGGCTTCCATAAAAATAAGGAATAAATAAGAAATATGAGAATTTAATATATAATTATTTTTTTATATATTAGAATTTGTTATAAAAGTAAATATTTTATATGCTATATCTGATGACCAACTAATATGGTATGTATATGCAATAATTTTTAAAAAATAGCTATTTATGTTATTTTTTCTTTTATTAATAAATGAACAGGAATTTTTTGTAGTTTAATATAGATAAGTTGTGGTATTATATATATTTTTTTTCTTAAATAAAAAGGGCAAAATAGCTTCTATACATAGACAAAAAGGTCATTTTAGGTCCAATGGATGGACGAAAGACATTTTTACACTATTTCACATAGTTGAAGGACATTTTAGGCCCTTTTTTATATGAAAAATAAATTTCATAAGTGACCTTTCAAGCACATATCACTTTCCGATCCACAAAGGCCCCCAACTTCACTCACTCCTCGACCATCTCACCTCCTACCCCTGATTCCCACTCCCCTCCTCATTCAATTCTCATAGTGTTCTCCTAGATTACATATAGATATTTTTGAAATAATTTTTTTTGCTTACATATCAAATACTGCAAAAAGGTAAGTAAAAAACTCACATAAAATAAGTTCATGAAAAATTTTCCTTTCATACCAAATGCACCTTAAATGATAGTAGAAGTGTATCTAAATAAAATATGTCATGAACTCATTAATTTGGTATAAATTAAGCACCAAGTACGAGTAAGTTTTTTGTGACACTTAGTTAAGGGGTGAAGTCAAGTGCGGAGAAGGGGTTTATACGAATAGTTAAGGGGTGAAGTCAAGTGCGGAGAAGGGGTTTATACAAACTCCCTTTCATGAAAAATTACATTATATATAGAAGGTTAAAATTATTTTTAGGTATATATAATAGGTGTTAAACCCCTTAACTTTTCCTTATATTTATCTTTTAGGGTGTGTTTGGTACGAAGGAAAACATTTTTCACAAAATGTTTTTCAGTTTTCTTATGTTTGGTTGGCTTATATGTTTTGAAAAATATTTTTCAAATCAACTTATTTTCCTTAAATCTAAGAAAAATAACTTCCCTTCAAAAAGTAAGGAAAACATTTTCCAAAACTCGCTTTCAACCTCACTTTAAAGTTGAAATATTCATACAATTCTCAAAATCATCTACCCCGTCCCCAAAACCCTATCACCTGGACACCACCCCTACCCCCACCCCACCCCTACCTCTACCCCCACCTCATCCTCTACCCCCACCCTCCACCCCC